>NC_143554.1:81271500-81573000 GCF_054136105.1 Typopeltis vanoorti
TTCTTGGCACCAAGCCAACTGAGGTTCTCATATCTGTGGTCAGACAGTGCCTGCTGGATTTCTGTTCAGGACATGGACTAGTCATTACTAATACCATTTTCCAACATAAAAATGTGTACAAGTTCGCATGGAATGAAGATGCAAGAAATAAGAAAAATCTCATTGACTATGTTATAGTTGATAGTGATGTTTTCCCGCTGCTTCAGGACACAAGAGTATACAAAAGATTTCAAATCCTTTGTATATATCTAAACACATCGTGTCTGGTAGAGGGTTAGGTGAGTTTATAAGAAACAATTTTTTTTCTTGCTCGTGAATTTATCTGTAGTGATATTTATAAAATTATATTATGTATATTCTGTTAAAAGTTATTTTCTAATATGTTGATTCTTTAACCAGACTTTTATCATATTCAAAATACTACTGTTAGTGTAGTATTCTTCTTCCCTGGAAGAAGCAACTTTCCTGCAACTGTCAAGAGATAGAAATAGATGGAGAAACATTGTTGCCAAGGGCATGAGTCCTCAGGCATGAGGAGATCGATGATGCACACACATTCACATCCTTTAGTTGGAAAAAACTTCAGTTCAAACCTCATTATGACACAAATACCTTTATTAAAATAGGCCAGTTTTTTTTTTTAAATTAAAAGCAAGATAGTCTCATATGGAGGTTGCAGAGTTTTTTCTTTCTTACAAAATCGGCAGACCAGCTCATAAACAAACTGTTGACTGGCAGGGCTATGGGAATAAGGATTAGGAAATAAAAGCTTGAGGAGCCCATGACAGTCTGAATCTACATTTCTAGCATGAGATAATAATGGAAATAGTGCACTGTTATAGAATTCATCATAATCATCAAATTCCTGACATGTGCCCTCAATGGGTGTAGGATATGATAGCACCACATGAAAAATTTACATCATTGCTAACTTCCTATCTACAATTTTCCTCCAAATCAATCTATCAAGACTCCAACATTATCAAATCTTATATTTCTGTCTTCTAAGGCAATTTTTACCATATCAATCCACCTATATCTTGGTCTTTTCCTGCCAACCTGGCAGAGAATACTTGTTTTGCTAATCTTTCCTCTCCTATTCTGTTTAAGTGACCATACCACCTGAGATTAGCTATGCTAACACACTCCTGGAAGCTAACAATGTCAAGTTCTTTCCTAATATCTTCGTTTTTAATACGACATTGCCATTGATGCGATCGGTTTATGCCCCTAAATCTTTCTCTTGATATCTCTCATATCTGTGGTCTCTAGTCTTTGGTCAAGTATTTTTTTTCTAACCCAGTACTCACATCCATAAGTTAAAATTGGCTTGAATACTGTCTTGTATACAGCTAATTTAGTGTTCTGGCTAATTTCTCTCTTATTCTATATAAATTTATTCAATTAAATTCCTACCATACCGGCTCTGTTGATTCTGTTGTCTATTTCCATATTTAATTTACTGTCTTCACTAAAAAGTGTGCCTAAGTGCAGAAAGGTTTTGTTTGTTCTATAGGTTCTCCATTCACATATGCAGTTGACATTTTCATTGTCTTTCTCTTGTACTGCTGATTTTCATACCATATTTACTATGGTATGAAAATACCATAATAAATATTATGGTATTTTATTCAATACAGTTATTCACAACAGTTATTCAATTTAGTCAGGGAATCTTGCAGACTTGTACTGGATTAATTTAAAAGTATAACATCATCTGCATAAAGTAAAGAACTGAGATTAAAATCTCCAATTTTAATATCAGGTTTAATACTTTCCTTCATAATGCACATCCTTGTCATTCACCAGATTAACATTAAGCCACCTTCCTGTACTTCCTTCAATTCTAGCTGCCGACTTACAGCTCAAATAAAGACTAAGTATTGCTTGATATAATACCCGAATGACACATATAACTGCAGCGTTTTTCTCTAATAATTTTTTCTTGATAGTTTTTCTCTTGGCACTGTCATATACCTTTTGCAGGTTTAAATACATTTAAAAACTTAAATACAGCTCTTTGTTATATTCCCACAATTTCTTGTGAAGTGAAAAATCTGATTCTGACAGTCTCTATATGGCCTGAATCTAGCTTGTTCTTCACCATGCTTCCCTTCCACAATCCTTCTCAACCATTTCTCAAGTATACTTGCATAAATCATACCAGGAACATTCAGTTTTATTTCCCTTTTTTGTATATGAGAGCAATCATCTGGAATTCATCTCTCTCTCTCTCTCTCTCTCTCTCTCTCTCTCCAGGCCTTCTGAACTATGCAGTCAGCTACTGCAAGACTTATATAAGGGGGACTGGAAAGTATTCAATTATTTTTAATAGGTCATTTTTAGCCAATTGTTTTTTCTTAAATAACAACACAAATTATTAAATTTGATTTTTATTTAAATATTAGCATTACTTTTCTATTTAAAAAATCTATTTTTTTTTTTAATTTTAGATTATTTTTTTTAATATGGCGGACTTTAAAGTTTAAGAGCACCATTTACGTCATCGTATGCTGCTTTTGTTTCACCAAGGAAAGAATGCTACCGAGGCTACCAAAGTCATTTGCTCAACTTATGGAGATGTATTGAAGGTTAACAAATGTCAGTGATTAGTTTAGGAGATTTGCAGAAAACAAATTCTGATCTCTCTGATCGTCCTCGATCTGGAAGACCTTTTACTCTAGATGACGATGCTCTTAAGACTCTCATTGAATCAGATCCAAAACAAACCATACGAGAATTAGCAGAGAAACTTAATTCATCATGGTCAACTGTTCAAGAGCACTTACATAAGAGTGGCAAGGTTCTTAAACAGGGTGTACGAGTACCGCATAAACTGTCAGAAAACAATAAAGCACAGAGACGGGCGATATGCAATTCATTGTTGACCAGACAACAAAATGACCCCCTTTTGGAACGAGTTGTAACTGGTGACGAAAAATGGGTGCTGTATGAGAATAATAAATGCAAAAAACAGTGACTTTCTTCAAAATCAAACTCCAATTCCAACACCTAAAGATGGACTTCATCCACAAAAGGTTCTGTTGGAATTATTCTCTATTTTTCTACAGTGGTTTTAAAACTTTTGTTATGCGTCCACTAAGGCCTTGCACATAAGGGATAGGAAAATGCGTTATTTCTTCTGTATTTGAAGAGGAAGATATATACAGAAGAAATAACGCATATTCCTATCCCTTATGTGCAAGGCATTAGTGGACGCATAGCAAAAGTTTTAAAACCACTAAATATTTTTGTTGCCTTTCGACCAATCAGAAAAATCTCCACTTTTTTCATTTCTCCAAAGGACAAGCTTCCACATCTCAGTTATCCAGGTGTCTACTCTATCCAGATTCCTTGCTCTTGTGGGTTGTCTTATTTCAGACAAACAGGAAGATCTGCTTTTATTTGGACAGAAGAACACCAGTCTTATATTCAATACCTTGAACAGTCTAGTGTTGATGGCTTGCAGAGCATGCATCAACACTAGACATAGAGTTCAGTGGAACAAGACAAGAGTCCTTCACAAAAGTCGGTTCCTCATGGAACAGATTTATAAAGATTCATGTGAAACTTTACTTCACTCTCCTAATTTAAATCCTAATTCAGATCCGATGGTCTACGTCTATCCCCTTTGTGGGAGATAGAAAAGATTAGCTGATTTAAAAAGTACTAACTTTTTTAATTGTATATCTACTCTATAATATAAAATGATAAGCCTTTTTTTTTGTAACGTTTTTGTGTCAAGATTTTTGTCAAGTTATTTGAAACTCAGGGGCTACTCTGAGTCTCGAGTCTTAAAAATTCGAGTCATCAGGATTCAAGGAGAACCGGCCTACCAGTCCGGAACTTGTGTGTATGGGGGAGACACTGTAGGTGCGGGGGAAAGAGCCCCCCTAGTATATATATATATATATATATATAATTTTATTCATTTTTTTTTTTTTAAATAAGTTAGGAAATTTATTGACCTTTTTTAGTTATCTTACATTAGCTACTTAGGTGGTGCCTTTTGGAATTGTCAGTTATTGCTTAATTAGCTTTTTACATGTGCTGAAAATGCCTGTGATACTCAGGCGAAAATTCTACTAATAAATAATATTTTATGCGAGTTAATTCCATTATTATAATTTTAATTAATATGTCTACTCACGGTATTTCCTTACTGAAACATCTTAACCATCCATGGTACTAGTGTACTATAGGTTGACTAACTTCTCATGAATAGATCCCCCCCCCCCCCCCCCCCCAACAAAAAAAAAATTCATCCAGGTATGTAGTACTTGTAAATAAATTTATACGTTGGTAAGACATAACTGTCAGATTTTAAGGAAAGACAATGTATACTATAATATTAAATATTAATTAATATTCTAGTATAATTAAGCAGATTAATTAATTAAAGTTTTTAATTAATATTCTAGTATTCCTTGTCATTCCCTAAAATCTGACAGTTAAGTAGTATGTAGTTCAGATTCAAGCTTGAACTAATAGATAAACTACTCTCTTTGAACATTGCAATCTCTATTTCCAACCAAAGAAAGCGAACTTATGCAGAATAACATCTCAATCCTGCAAAGAACTTGGCTGCCATTTGAACTTTAAGAAATTATAAAAAAAGAGGATAAAAGAACTGCATTACAGAGATAATTTAGAACAAAATGTCAGACTAGACACTGATAAACCAGACTAGGTAAAGTGTTTGTGACTCTTTCATATATAAAGCACATGACGAATAAGTTGGAATATGTTTTAAACAATAATAGAATAAAGTGACCTTCAGGCCTATAAAAAAGTTTCTTCCATTTGCTAATTCTTAATTTTATATAGACTATAAACCAATCAAACAATTTAACAAGGAGGAAATGAATTTTGAGAGACAATATGTTAAACTTGTACAATGAGCTACATATGTGGGATGCATATTACTTGTTTTCGGACATTAACTGTCAAAAAATTTTGCTATCTAACATATTTTTAGAGATATTTATAAGAAATATTAGAGATTTATAAGAAATATTTTTTGCTGTTTCATTTGGTTGATATTAAGTTTGTTATATTTAGTTTTTGCTTAAGAAGAAACTACAGCTCAGGCTTGTTTGTTTACACTTGAATAAAGGATTAAACCAATAACATAATTTCTTGGTATCTTTAATGTATAGTATAACCAAGAGAAAAAACTTTCAACAAATAAATGTTTTATGAAAAAAAAACATATCAAGGATAACAGCTATAGTAGTTTGAGGCGATCCCCCCCCCCTCCCTTCCATCCAGCTGATGCTTCTGTTTTATGTGGTGACACACACACAAAAGTTTTCATTGTAAACCTATAATACATTTTTACTGTGGGTGAGCTAAGATTTTCTTTTTTTTTATATATATATTTTTATTTATTTCTTTACATAGTCTGGAAACGCTGCTCTAGAGAATCAACATGAAACTTATTCAAACTACTTCAGGTCTTCAAGTAAGTAGGACAGCTGGTTACACCAGGCGATGAAATTCATCTCCCACTTAAAGACAATCGCAAACATACATGCCCATGGCAGGATGCAAACCCACAGCCTGCTGATTAGAGAGTGGATATGCTAACCACTCAGCCAACCAGGCTTATATCTTCAATAAATCTTCTTAAAATCTTAAAGATTCTTTAAGACATTTGGTATGAATATCAGAAGGAAAACAGAAAGCATTTGCTGCATTTTTAACAATCAAATTATACAAAAGTAAAATCTTTTAGCAAAATTAGTTATGGAAGAGAGTTAGATGAATAAATTAACATGGAACAAGGAAGTTAGCCAAATCATTGAACAACTAGAAGTATACAGGAGGGTGTGATCAAACCAGATTATCAAAGACTAGAGGCTAAATATACGAGTTTTTGAAGAAAAAGTAGTGAACAAATGCCATTAATGGAAGAAGAACCAATATTAAAAAAAAAAAAAGATATCAGAAAAGAATATGAACTTGTCTTCAGTAATGTGTATGTAAAGCTAACATACGGTCATATGTGGTAAACTATATAAAATGGGATATTGGCAAAACAGGTGTCTGAAGTAAAATTTTGTACAGAAAGAAGACAAAGGAGGACCAAGATAAAGATGAACTAGTGTAATTAGAACAGTGTGCAATAGAAGATTTACATATAAGAGCTGTTCAAATCAGAGACCTGTCAAATAGTAGATCAATTTGGAAAATTGTTGTCAGAAACTAGTAATAAAATGTTTTCTGGTCTGTATTCCTTCATGATACATGCACTGATACTTAAGATTAATTCATGTAAGAAAAAATGTGTATGTGTATTACTCCCATACACCTATAGCAAAGTCAGGAGCAGAGTACTCTTGTAGATATTTTTCTTAAACTGCTGGAGTTTGCAGTCCTTTGGAAATGATTCATGGGAATGTTTCCATAAGGAAATACCATGAGTAGGCATATTTAAATAAATTATAATACCAGAATAAACTCACGTAAAATATTATTTTATTATAATTTTTGCTAAGTATCAAAGGCATCTTCAGTACAAAGCTAATTGAACAATAACTGAAATTCCAAAAAGCATCACCACCTAAGTAGCTAATGTAAGATAACTAAAAATGGTCATTAAATTTCCTAACTTATTAAAAATATAAAATAAAATAAATAAATAATTAAATTATATATATATATATATATATATATATATATACAATTTAAAAAAAAGTTAGGAAAGATTAGCTGATTTAAAAAGTACTATCTTCCACAAAGGGAATAGACATAGACCAGCAGATCTGTTTAAGTTAGGAGAGTGAAGTAAAGTTTCACATGTTTCTTTATAAAGACGTTCCATGAGGAACCAACTTTTGTGAAGGACTCTTGTCTTGTTCCAATGTACTCTCTGTCTCCATTGAGACAGAGCGAAAAAGAGAGAGAGCTAGTCTTGACTGTTGAGCTGAGCATTATCAAAAATAAGTGGAGAAGATCTGAGTAATCCCCCCCCCCTCCCCCAAGAAAACAAGTAAAGCCATGTTTTGGAAGCCTGAAGTTAACTCGAGGCTTCCAAAACTGCAAGGATAATAAAGTGGAGATCAATGTCCAGGGCACTTATTGGAGATGATCTTGAAGCTTGAGATGTTTGTACACTGCAAGACTTGTCATATGAGTAGAATGAGTGCTATCATCAGCAAAACTATAAATAGGATTTGCAGTTGGATAACAGGTTGTTTATATAAATCAGGTACAAGATGGATGAAATGACAGAATCCTGATGGATACCTGCAACAGGAAAATCTACAAGATTATCGATCAGAGAAAAAAACTGGCAATCCAATTACGTAAGAACAAAGGCAGTCCATATGATGGTAATTTGCTGAGAAGCCTTTGATGGCAGACTCGATCAAAAGCCTTAAGCATATCAAGTGCAACAGCACAGGGTTTTGCCAAAACCTTTCCATGGAATGACTCTAGAGGTGCATGATGTAGGCCAGAAGATCTCCATGGATCTAGATTGGCAAAATCCATAATAGGGTCAGTAATTAGATGGCAGTTCTCCAAATTGAGGAATAGGCCAATAGCTTGGTGGTACACATTTATCTTATTTTATTATTTTATTTATTTTGGGGTGGGGAGAGGAGGACATGCTCTATATAAGGAGGACTTGTTTCCATGCTGTAGGATGGATGCCAGCTGAGCAGATGATAAAGAACAGGTCTAATGCAGGAACACAACTCTTGAACACAATTGGTGGGATTCCATCAGAACCAGCTACCTTTGTAGTACCAAAGGTTTTCAGAATTCGTCTGATGTTTTTCTGGCAGAAGGCTACAGCCGACACAAGACTGACATGCAAGGATAAAGAAGTCATTCTGCCTCTTCCCAAGCCTTCATATGACCACACCTGGGTTCGGAGGAGATAAAGAAGCTGTAGTTGAAGTTGTAACAAAGAAGAGTTACAAAGATAATATTGGGATTATGGAATGTATATATGAGGACAGATTGAGAGTATGTGGATTGTAAATAATGGTAAGCAGGAGAAATAGGATTGATATGACAGAGGTCTATAAACTTCTGAAAGGATGTTCTAGGATACTGACTGAAAAAATTTATCATATAGAAGGTGAAGAGAGAACATAAGTGCATCTGTGGAGTTTATGGTTACAGAAGGAAGGGCTAAATGTTTCTCTCTCAGAGCAGTGAGTGAGTAGAAAAGCTTGCCTGTTGAAGTAGTGTGTGTGTGTGTGTGTGTGTATATCTGGTTGAATGACTTTAAAAGAAGATATGACAGCTGATATGGATGAGGTATGGCCTCCTTCAATAGTCCTTGACTTTCCAGAGGTATCGAATACAAAGTAATCACACTATATAATAATAATGTGTGGGGAAGACTTGTCCACATTAACTGAAAATAGTTAATGCATTAACAATTTGAAAATTGTTAATGCAGACTTGCTGAATTCCAAAATAAATAAATAATGATAGGAAAAAAAACAGGATTTTTAAATTTTTCCAATAATAATAAAAAATAAATTGATCTTTTATATAAAATATAAAGTTTTTGAATAATCAAGATTTTACTATACTCTTATAATTATATACACATTTCTGCTATTTATTTTTTCCCAATAAGCAGTGCAGGACTTTCTTTTTTGACCTGACTTTTGAAGCTCTAATAAGATCCAAAGATATGGTTGGCTAGTAAAGCCTTTTAAAATGTTAAAACAAAGGGCAAGATGTCTTCTTTTATTTCAACCTGATTATGTCTCAAGTGATCAAAATCCTTCTCAACTAATATACTTAAGAAGCATCTTTCAAATAAAAATATATTGTAACCACATTTCAAAAAAGATATTACATACCAAGTAGTTCTGGATCAGCATTAAATGTAGGATTATCTGTTATCATTCTCTGGACTTCTTTCCAAGTAGTACGATATGTTACATTAGTCATCGAATCCAATACGTCACTTAGAACCTGCATATTTCTTTTTCGAAGTGCTTTACTTTCTTCCTGTTAAAGGTATTATTACATGTTTAAGTTAAAACAAGAAATGCTATACTGATATGATTAATACTAATAATATTTCTTAGCTTTCCTAATTTTTTTTTTTTAACCACAAAAATATTTATAACTCTCACTTTAATAATGAAAAGTACCATGTTATAGTAAAACTTCAGTTCAATATAAACCAAAGTAATCACACTATGTTTCAACCTTCATAACAAGTTCATCATCTGGAGTATAGACGTATGTGTATATATATATATATATACACACACACATACATGCACACACAAAGAAACAAACTATGTTACAATCGACATGATATGCTAAAGACAGTAACTTGGTCAAGCATTAAAATGACAGGCCTGACCTCGAGTGGAAAAAAAAAAAAAAATTACGGCATAAAAGCTGGTTACAAGAAATATATTAAGCTAGAGAGCAATCGATCCAGCAGTATTCCGAGATTCTGTGCTTTTGCACACACTCTTTCTCCTATTTGTAAATAACCTTCTGTCACTAGCCTTAAATCATATCCATAACTTTGCCGATGGCAGTACTCTCCATTCCTCTTTTTTTCATGTGGTAAACCTTGCAGTGTTTGCATACCCCAAGCTACAAGATCTTCCATAAATGAGTGCATTAAATTGTAATATTTTTGTCATATTTCCATGTAGCGAGGACAACCTTGTCAACTTCAATACCACCAAAATGCAATCCTGTTTTATTTCACCCAAGAAAAACCATGTCCTCCCTCACCATTGATAATACTGAGATCAGGTATCTCTATGTTTGAGTTGACTTACACCTTGAGCTTCTCTGGCACAAGCAGAACACATTCATAGCATTCTCTGTCTCCAGAAACCAGGTGTTGTTTTCTGTCCAAGCAATTTCTAACCCATACAACTCCTAACACTATAAATCCCAAATCTGTGCTTTCAAATATTGTTCTCACGTTTGGGATGGTGCACCAGAAAAACACTTCTTTAAAAAAGCTTAGACATTTAAGGAGAGGGCTATCCCAGTTAATTAATGATCCTTCTCACAGACTCACTCCAGCCACTTAAGCGCCTTTTACAGGTATTTTAATAAGTGTTATCTGCTGAACTGGCTGCCATCCCCCCCCCCCCACACACACACACCAACTGCAAGTTAACCTGTGTGTGTTAAGGCTTAAGTGTTGTAGGCCATCATGTAGGAAGTTCAGTGGATCATTAACAGAGCTAAGAAAGGATTAAAAACTATTTTAATTCTTCAGTATTTCATCTCACTCACTGAAACATCTTCAGGTAGTACTTCCAAACATTTAACACAGTAATAAATGAAACATGTAGATCTGACCCTAAAGTATCCTAGCTAGATGGGGCTCCCTCTTAACTCAATGCCTGGAGTATATAAAGTGCCCTCTTCCTCCAAGTTGGCATACTTTGGACAGAAAGGTAGATCAGACACCATCTGCAGAGATGAACACAAAACATACTTCTGCAACCATCACTATGGTCAATTTGGTCTTGCATACCATGTATTGGATACCACTCACAGGATCTTCTAGTAAAAAAAAAAACCAGCAAGAAATAAGTGACTATATTATTGTTCATAGCAATATCTTCACGTTGGTTCAAGACACAAAAACATATAGGGGATTTGAAATAGGAAGCGATCGCCATTTAGTTCTGAGAAGGATAAAATCGAGTATAATATTGAAAAGTGTAAGAATTGACCATAGTGATGGTTGCAGAAGTATGTTTTGTGTTCATCTCTGCAGATGGTGTCTGATCTACCTTTCTGTCCAAAGTATGCCAACTTGGAGGAAGAGGGCACTTTATATACTCCAGGCATTGAGTCAAGAGGGAGCCCCATAAAAAGATAAAAAGAATCAAAGTTGAACTTCTTTCGGAAGTCATTTGACAACTCAAATATACAAATAATCAAGAATATCCTTTCTTTCATAGTTACATGGTGATTGACATTCTTATAATAAATTATGGAGACAACTACTTTGTTAGAGTAATAACTTCAAATTAATATAAATAAACCAAAATAATCACATGGCACTTCAACTTTTGCATTAAAGTCATTATCTGGAGGGAGTATACTCTCCATATATATATATATATATATATATATATATATATACATACATACATACATACACACACAGTGGAACCACGGTTGTCGAACGACACTGATCTCGAACAAATCGTTCCTGAACATATTTTCTGAACCAAAGTTTCGGAAACGCACCGGTTTCCGAACAGGCAAACCGGCAACCATATGCTCTGCAGGCTGAGCATGTGATTGCCGGTTTGCGTTGAGCATGTAAGGCAGGAGAGCGTTAGTTATGCGGCAGCTTCAGTGCAAACACCTGCTCGAATTTGCAGCGCATTTTCTTGATTTTCTTTGTGTTTTGTTATTTTTTCATAAATTACAACTCTCCTTGTATAGTTAAAGTGAAATTAAATTTTTGTCTATATTTTATCTATTTATTGTGTTTATTCTTTAAGTGTACGATTTTATGCATGAAATACTGTTATAAAGGTTTAAACAAGCAATCATCTCGGGTTCAGGAACGGATTAATCCATTTTATATTAATTCTTATGGGAAAAAGGTTTCAGTTTTCAAACAAATCAGTTCCCGAACAGCCTTTAGGAATGAATTATGTTCAACAACCGAGCTTCCACTGTACATACACACACACACACACACACACAAAGAAACTAGCTACATTGCAATACACATAGTAATTTGTGTATTGCTCATGGCACTTCCATGTGTGTTCCTCTCTGTGTGTTAATAAACAGCTAACCAGCAGGCTTTTTAAAAAAAAGCCTGCTAGTTAGCTGTTTGGCTAGAGATTATTAATAGTTAAATTAACAGATGTTTTTCTTACCTCACTACAGAGCTGCCAAACTTAAAACACCTTCATCATCAAAACACTAATTACGGGTATAGACCATACTGGTCTGTTCCGGTCTCATTATCCATCCAATATCTTTTTTTGAGGTCTACCCTGCCTTCTCTTTCCAATTGGCTCATATTTTTAGTATTTGTTTAAGATGCCGGGTATTGGCCATTCAGTTTACATATTAAATCCATTTTTGTTTATAATTGTTTAGTTTTTCTTCTATTGATTTTGTTTTTAGTTCTTTTAAAATGTCTTCGTTCCTTTTTTGATCTAATAATGTGTATTTTGCAGTTCTTCATATAAATCTCATTTCACTTGTTTTTATTCTTTGTTTATCTTGTTTATTGCCCAAATTTCACTGCCATATAATAACGTGGGCACTGCTAAAGTATTGTATATTTTCAAGCGTGTTTCTTTTTGTACCTATACTTGGGTTGAATGTTCTATTTATCAGGCCTATAATGTGTAAAAATTTTGAAGTTTTTAATTTTATGTCTTTTTCTCCTTCATACGATATTTCACATCCAAGATAACTGAAAGTATTTATCTGTTCTATTATTTTATTATTAATAACTATTTTGCTTCTAACTGGAGTTTGTCCACAAAATGCCATTGTTTTAAGTTTTATCTATGGAAATTTTCATTCCAAACTGTTCTACTATAATGTTTAAATTATATATTGCTATTTGTAAATTGTCTTCCTTATCTGATATTATTACCTGATCATCTGCAAATAATAACATATTTATTTTGTTATTCCAGGAAATTTCTATACCTTGATTGTTTAAGGTGTTCCACTGTATTAATATTTCATTAATGTAAATATTGAAAAGTGTTGGAGACAGAGGGTATCCCTGTCTTACTCCTTGGGTTATAGATTGTTTTTCAGACAACTCTTCATTTATTTTTATTTCGTTATTTTTATATATATTCAATATTGCATGTAGTAAAATATTAGGTATATTTATTCTTTGAAATATATATCAAACAGTATATATCTTTTTAGCTTGTCAAATGCTTTTTCGTAATCTATAAACAAAAGATTTCCAAATTAAATTCTCTTCTTTTTTCTATAAGTTTTAAACAGAAAGCTGCATTCATTGTAGAGCGTCCTTTTCTAAATCCATTTTGACATTCTAATAATATTTTTTCACTGTATATTTTTAGTTTTTCTCTAAGTATTCTGCTATATATTTTGCAGCATGTATTCAATAAACTAATACCTCTGTAGTTAGCAGGTTTTGTTTTATCCCCTTTTTTAAATATAGGTATTACTATGCTTGTATTCCTTTCTATTGGTATTTGTCCATTTGTATATATTTTATTTAAAAATTTTAGTAATCTTTGAAGAAATTTTTTTTTCAGCAAATTTATACAGTTCGGAGTTTATCCAATCTTCTCCTGCTGATTTGCCATTTTTTATTTTATTTAGGTTGTCCTTTAATTCTTTCATTGTTATCATATCATTTAAGGTATTTTGTAAGTTTCTGGTGTAATTATTTTTGATGCTTGTATTATCCGTCCAAAAATCTGCAAAGTAATCCAAGAATTCTTTTACATCTATTTCACAATTTATATTTGCAGTTTCTTTTATATCTGCATCCATGTGTTTTAGTATTTTGTACGCACTGGGTCTTATTTTGTGTATGTCATTTTCTAGATATGATACAAAATTTTCCCAGCTTTCTCTGTCTCTCTTTCTGGTTTTTCTTTTGGTTATTGCTTGTCTTTTTTTATATTCAAGTTCATCTTCTTGGTTTTTGCTACTTATATTTAAAAGACTTTTAAAACTGTCTTTTAAAAGCCAGCTTTTTATTTCATTGTCCCAAATATATGTAATTTTTATTTTTATGATATTTTTTGTGTGTTCCTAGACTTTCATATGCTGCTGATGTGATTATTTCATTCTTTCTCAATGTCTTCATTTTCTTGTATTTTTTCTAAGTAGTTAATAATCCTCTTAGTATAAATTTCTTATACTTGAATCATTTAGTAGTCTTACTTTGTAATTAGATTTTGTTTCTCTAGTTTGTTTATTTTTTTGTAGCCAGTTTGGTGGAAATCTTAGTTTTGCCTGTCTAAATAGTGATCTGTATCAATTTCTAGCCCTCTTCTAACTTGAACGTCTAGGAAGAGGTTTGCTGCTTTTTCATTTGTTATAACATAGTCTATTATTGATTTTTGTCCTCTTGCACATCATGTATATTTATGTTTCTAAAATGTATTCATTATTTTTAAATTATTATATATTGCATAATCAATGAACGGCTTTCCATTTTTGTTCACTGTTGTTTCTCTAAATTTTTGTATATTATTATTGTTAATTTTTTTCATTCCTATTCTGGCATTAAGATCTCTGGCTATAATTATATGGTCTGTTTTATTTAATTTTTCATATATTCCTTGTAACTCTTTGCAAAAGTAATAATTTTCTTCTTCTTTTCCTTCTTCAGGGGCATACAATCCAACAACTGTTAAATTTTCTTTATTTCATTTTAATTGCACTTCTAATATTCTTTCATTCCAGTATGTATTATATATATAATTTCTTATTAGCTCAGACATTATTTAAAAACAGAGAAGAAACAAAATTCAACAAATAATTTATTACCAAGATTATTATATCTTGGTAATAAATTATTTGAATCCTCAGATTCATATATTAATTGGTTAGAACACTTTCTTGTACACTGCTAATTTAGTGTTTTAAACGAAACTACAGTAAAATGACGTAGCTATTCTATACATTAATGGGATATCAGATCAAATAAACAGAATGCTATACCATACAACCTTATGCTATTTTTAAACCACCTACAAAATTATAAAACACATTAAACTCCTCCAAGAATATCCCCCCCCCATACCATCCCCCAGATATACCAAATTCAGTGCACTTGTAACTTACTTTATATCAGTGAAACTGGATGCACAATCCAATCCATAAAAAAGATCCCAAATAATGTATGAAATTTAACAATTTTGATAACTGAGGGCTCTTTGATCATACTCTTAACACCCTACACCAAAATGATTAAAGAAAAACAGTTATTCTTTGCATTGCACAAAAACTTGGTATGAATGCAAATTTAAGGAAGCCTGTGAACTTTTGATCAACCATCCTAAGCTAAACATCTTACTCCAAACAAGTTCTCCAGAAAATCCTCACTTTAGGACTAAGAACTTTAGTTCTTAGTCCTAAAAATTTCATATAATTTTATTTCATATAATATTAATAATTTTATTAGCCAAACAATTAATAGAATTTCAGCTTTGATGGAGCAGTTTTTTTTCTCTCACTAGAGGTCAGGCCAGTTGACCAAATTAGTGTACTTTAGCTTACTATTTGATCAACTGGCCTGACAAAATTAAACAAACAGTCAGGTAAAGGAAGAAAGCAACCAAAAGTTCTTAATAAGTAAATCAATCTGAGAGAAACATCTAACCAAGCAGGGCAATATGTAAAAGCAGTTAAGCAAAAGTTATAGAAAGCCTTTGGGAAGAATATAGAGGATAAATATCAGGAAGGTGGCAAACTGTTCCAGATGCTATTGAAAAACCTTAGAAATTGAGGAAAGAGTACTCTATAAAAGGAATCAGACATGATCAAGGTGATATAAAAACTGAGGATATTCTTGATGTCTGAAATCATTACTTTTAAAAGAATATTGAATAAAACAAGAAGTGACAGAACACTAGTAGTAAACAGTTAAGAGGAATGAAAAAGAGTATAAAAAAGTAGAAATAGTCATTGAAACCTGAAATATGAAAAGTCAGTCTGGAGTGGATGACAATCATCACCATCATCAGTTAACGGGTATAATGAAAAGATGAATAACCTCTATTCAGGCTACTATGACAGCACTACACGATTCAGTTTACATTATTATTAATCTCCTATCAACAATTTTCCTCTAAATTAATCTATGACTTGTGAGCACTCCAATACTGCCATGTCTAAAATTTTGTACTTCTAAAGCACTATGGACTGAATCAATCCACCTATACACCCATTTTCATCTTGGGCATCAAACTTCTGTTTTGCTAACCTCTCCTCTTCTGTTTAAGTGTTCATTAGATTAGTCCTGCTCACACATTCTTCAATGCAAACAATATAAAATACATTTCTAATGTACTTCAATGGCAGGATCATATTAAAAATGAAGAAATTTGTTCAGGCTTCTAATTTTTCTCATAATTCTCATATCTGTGGTCTCGAGTCTTTGATGAAGTGCTTTATTTCTAATCCAACTCTCAGATCCACTACTTAAAATTGATTTGAACACTATCATGTATACTGCTAGTTTGGTGGTTTGACTAATTTCTCTCTTATTCCATATGAATTTATTCAGCTGTCTACCCATCATACCAGTTTTGCCTATTCTGTTGTCTATTTCCAAATTTAAATTGCAACCTTCACTAAAACCTGAGCCTAAATTGCTGAAATATTTTGCTTGTTCTGCATTGAGAATGCACTTGAAGTTTTCTGTATATTTTCATAATTTTGGTCTTTTTTATTGTCGATTTTCATGCCAAATTTGTTACAGTTGTAATTCAATTTAGTTAGAGCATCCATTGCAAGTCTTCAGAATTCTCTAACTAAATTGAATTATATTTATACGTGTATGTGGTACCTGTATAAGTCTTGGAGATGGGCTTCTGTCCAATTACTGATAATTATAATAACCTATGTGATGTGCTTAAATTGCATTTAAGCCACATAATTGATTCCATGTTCACTGACTTCAGTCATGAAACAACACCAAGCAGATGACAAAACACTATGCACATAATAAAACAGAAAATGTCAAAGGAAAAAAAAAAAAGAAAGAAAAAAAAATCACAATATATAACATAAAACACAATTAAAAAGAAAACAGCATTAAGAGAAAACAAGAAAAATAAATACATTATAAGTTACATAATACAAAACAAAACAAAAATGCCTTCATGTATACATACAACCTAATTTCTTCCTGAAAATCATATAACACAACTACCATAAATATCTCAAAAAAATGAAAAACAAAAATACAAGCTGTGTTTGTTGTCGATTAATAGTTTAGACACAGAGAGAGAGAGAGAACTTACTCAGTTGCATCATATGTTAGAAAATCATCATCATCATCAAATTCCTGCCTTATACCCTCAAGGGGGTGTACAGGATATGACAGTACTACATGAAAAATTTACATCATTACTAACTTCCTATGTACAATTTTCCTCCAAATCAGTCTGTTACTTGTCAAGACTTCAACATTATCAGATCTTATATTTCTATCGTCTAAGGCACTTTGTACCGTATCAATCCACCTATATCTTGGTTTTCCTCTGGGTCATTTTCCTGCCAACCTGGCAGAGAACACTTGTTTTGCTAATCTTTCCTCTCCCATTCTATTTAATTGACCATACCACCTGAGATTAGCTCTGCTAACGCATTCCTGGATGCTGACAATGTCAAGTTCTTTCCTAATATCCTCATTTTTAATATGATATTGCCATTGATGCCATCTGTTCACGCCTCTAATCTTTCTCAGGACTCTCATATCTGCGGTCTCTAGTCTTTGGTCAAGTGTTTTACTTCTGACCCAGCTCTCAGATCCATAAGTTAAAACTGGTTTGAAAACTGTCTTGTATACAGCTAATTTAGTGTTCCCACTAATTTCTCTCTTATTCCATATGAATTTATTCAACTGACTTCCCACTATACCAGCTTTGCTGATTCTGTTGTCTATTTCTATATTTAATTTACCATCTTCAGTAAAAATCGTGCCTAAGTAACTGAAATGTTTTACTTGTTCCACAGGTTCTCCATTCACAGCACAGTTGACATTTTCAATGATTCTGCCTATTTTCATCGTCTTTGTCTTTTTATTACTGACCTTCATACCATATCTATTACAACAGCTATTCAATTTAGTCAGAGAATCTTGCAGACTTGTAGCGGATTTATTCAGAAGTATAACATCATCCGCATAAAGCAAAGAGCTGACATTAACATCTCCAATTTTGATATCAGGTTTAATACCACTTTCCTTCATAATGTGATCCATATAGATAATGAATAACAGAGGGGATAATGTACATCCTTGTCTCACACCAGATTTAACATTAAACCATCTTCCTGTACTTCCTTCAATTCTAACTGCTGACTTACAACTCAAATAAAGACTAAGTATTGCTTGATATAATGCCCCATTGACACCATATAACTGCAGCATATTGAATAGCTTCTCTCTTGGCACCTTGTCATATGTCTTTTCCAAATCGACAAAACTTAAATACAGATCTTTGTTATATTCCCATGTTTTCTCGACTATTTGTCGTAAAGTGAAGATCTGATCCTGACAGCCTCTATTTGGCCTGAATCCAGCTTGTTCTTCACCAAGCTTTTCTTCCACAATTCTTCTCAACCGTTTCTCAAGTATACTTGCATAGATCTCGCCAGGAACACTCAGTAGGGAAATACCTCTGTAATTCTCACATTCAGTTTTATTTCCCTTTTTATATATGGGTACTATGAGAGCTCTACTCCAATCATCGGGAATTCGTCCCTCAGTCCAGGCCTTCTGAACTATGCAGGGCAGCCACTGTAAGACTTTTATACCACCATACTTCAGCATTTCTGGTTGAATATCATCTACTCCTGCTGCCTTTCCACATTTCAAGCCTTTGATGGCTTTTTCTACTTCAAGTATGGATATGTATTCCTGACTGTATGCCTGGTCAATGTTTTTTATCACTGTGCTGTCATCACTGCTTGTTTCATTTAGCAGTTTTTCAAAGTAATTACTCCATACTTCAAGGATATCTTTTTCTCCTGTTTTCATGTCACCTTTATCATCTCTAACTCCTTTTACAGAACTCTTTCCTCCATTCCTAAGCTTCTTCAACAACCTGCAGAATATTTTGACACCTTCTTGATATTTATTTTCTATATTCTTGCCAAAGTCCTCCCATGACTTTTGTTTAGCTAGTTTTACACACTGTTTAGCTTTCTTACATTTGTCTCTGTATTCTGTGAAAGTAAAAGCTGACTTATTTGCCAGGAACTTTTGATATGCTTTCTTCTTTTCCTTCACTGCCTCTTTAACTTCCTGTGTCCACCAGGGAGTTCTGATTTTTATATCCTTGCACACAACCTCACCACATGCCTCTCTGGCAGAATCAATCAATGTTTTCTTCAGAGTTTGCTACTGAATCTCCAAGATTTGATTCCTGTTCTCAAACTCTTTCATTTTCTTTTCAATAATCTTTCTGTATTTTAGTCTACAGTTCACATCTGAGAGCTGCTCAACTTTTATTCGCTTTAAAACTTTTTTACATGTTATTCTTTTCAATATGAAATTCAATTTTATCCTGCTCAAGACTCGATAATAGTGATCACTTCAAATTCCAAATCCTCTGTACACTCTGGTGTCCTGCACCAGGGAGAAAATATCACTATCAACAATAACATAGTTGATGAGACTTTTCTTTTTCCTTGCCTCTTCTCTCCATGTGAATTTGTGCACATTTTTATGTTGGAACATGGTGTTAGTAATAACCAGTCCATGTCCTGAGCAGTAATCCAACAGATATTTGCCATTATTATTAACTTTGCTCTTTTCTCCAAATTTTCCCAAAATATTTTTATATGTCTCACAATCATTTCCTACTCTGCTATTTAGATCCCCAACAAGGACCAACTTTTCCTTTTTCATTGTGTCAGTTGCTTTTTCTAAAGCATCAAAAAATTCCTCCACTTCTACCTTAGTAGAACCTTCTGTGGGACCATAGGCACAAATAAGTCTCATTGTCCAGTTCCTCATTCTCATATTTGCCCACATTACTCTACTTGAGACTGACTGCCATTCAAGAAGATTAGCCTCGTATTTTGTGTTGAATACTATGGCTACTCCTTCTTTTCCTTGATTGTCATTGCCTGAATATAACATTTTGTATTTATTGCTCAGAAAGATCTCACCAGTTTTGGTCTTTTTTGTTTCAGTCACCCCTATTATGTCGATCTGGTACTTATCTAATTCCTCAGCTAGCTCCATTTCTTTGCCATTCAGGCTTCTTACGTTGATAGTACCGATCTTTAACTCTGGTGATGTTGAGTTGGGGTTTGATTTCAGATTTGTTCCAGTAGCTGACTTTTCGCTGTTCACCCTGGTCCCCTGGCGAAAACAACGTGGGCCTTGTTTAACCGGGCAACGCCCCCAGCCGGCATGAAATTTTGTCATGTTGTACCATTATTTTGTATTTTGGTTTAACCAATAAGAATACAATTTGGTCGGCTAAATCCCAAATTGCCAGCCCATCCTCGTTCATTCAGTATCAAAGTAGATACCCAACAGGGTGCACCATGAGAAGGTGAGGATTGGACATTAGGTCAGAAGCCCTGGTCGGTTCTCCGCATTCCTTTAAAGGCTATGTGGAGGTCTCCTCTCAGTTATACAGCTTTGACCCTTAAGCACCCTGTTAGATAATCAATATAATATTAATATCAATAGATATTAATATTACCCAGTGAGTTAACTGTATAATGGTGACATGAGCATGGGGAAGGATATCAGAATGAAAAATGCATGCTACATTATAGCAGTCTGTTCTGTGGGTTGTCTAAGCAATGAACAATCAACTACCTCCAATCTTTATTCCTTCTTCCAAATTCTCCAGTGCTTCTTTTAGCATTGCTTTGGAATACATGTTGAACAAAACTGGTGACAGAGAACAGCCTTGTCTTACTCCTCGCCCAATGATAACTGGTTCTGTTGTACCATATATGTCTCTCACCATGGCAATTTGTCCCATATATAGTGAGATAATTAGCCTTCTGTCTTTCCAATCTATACCAATCTTTTCCATTACTTCCACCATCTTATCCCATTTTACATAGTCAAAAGCTTTCTCAAAATCTATTTAACAGATGTTAACTTCTTTATTCACTTCTAGACTTCTTTCACTTACTATTCTTAACAGTCCAACCGCATCTCTTGTTCCCCTACCCTTCCTGAAACCAAACTGATCTTCTCCAAGAAATTCTTCCACTTTAGATGCAATTCTTCGTCTTAAGATTCTCATAAGTATTTTTGATGTATGGGAAATGAGGCTTATTGTTCTAAAATCCTTGCAGTTCACTGCATTACTTTTTTTTGGTATAGGTATAAATATTAAGGTCATAAAATCTTTTGGTAGTTCTCCTTTGTTATAAATTAAATTTATTATTTTGGTTATTTCTTCAGTTCCTTTCTTCTGTAGTTGTTTCAGGAATTCTACAGGTATTTCATCTATTCCTTCTGCCTTTCCACATTTTAGTTCTTTAATGGCCATTTCTACTTCTGTCTTCAAAATCTCTGGGCCTAGATCATCTTCATTTACTTCTTTATATCTTCTAATGGCAACTCATTTGGTCTATTTTCCTTGTCATATAGATCTTCAATGTATTCTTTCCATCTCATTAGGATTTTATCTTCTTCAGTTATGATTTCTCCATTCTTATTTTCTATGAATTCCATTTCTCTTGTGATTCATGCTTCTTGCTTTTTCATACAAAAGATCATACCTTCCCACTATCTCATAATTTTCCATTTCTTCACATTGTTTTTTAAGCCAATCTTCTCTACTTCTTTCTGCTTCCCTTCTCAATTTGTCATTCAGGATTCTATATTGTATTTTCCCTTCTGGAGTGTCTTTATTTTTCCATTTTCTTCTTTGTTCCATTAGAGAAATTATCTCATTAGTTATCCAAGGTTTTTTTATTCTTTTAGCTCTTACATATCCAATTTCTTCTTCTGCAATCTTCTTTATTTTCTCTTTCACTTGTTCCCATTTCTTTTCTGGATCTTGAGTTTTGACAAAACTTGTTTCCTCTAATTCCTTCTCCAATCTATTTCCAAATTCCTTGGTATTTTTTAATTTCTCTAAGTTCCTTTCTTTCCTTTTGATAGCTTCTTTTATTTTGTTTAGTTTCACATTTATTTCTATGAATAGCAGGTTGTGGTCAGAGTAAATATCAGCTCCAGGATATGTGCATGCATTTTATACACTATTCTTGTATCTTTGCTTTACTATAATGCAATCAATTTGATACCTTTCTGTATCTTGTGGTTTTTTCCATGTGTATGGTCTTCTCTTAGATTTTTTAAACCAAGTATTTGTAATTATTAGCTTATTTTCTTTACACAATTCCACTAACCTTTCCTCTCTCTCTCTCATTTCTATTATCTTCCTACTACACTCCCATCCTCTTCTTCTCCTACAACTCCATTCCAATCTCCCATTATAATCATATAGTCTTTTCTTTTTTCTTCTTTAATTAGTTCTTGTAACTGTTCATATATTTCCTCTATTTTCTCATCTGAATGGTCATTTGTTGGCATATATACCTGCATTATTGTTATGTCCACTGGTTCAGCCTTCAATTTTACCACCATAATCCTGTCATTCAGACAGTTTATGCTATTTATACTCTTACTTTGTCATTATAAAAATCACCTATTTCTTTCCATCTTACTTCACAGAGCCCTATGATATCAATTTTTCCTTTGTACACTTCTTGTTCGAGATTGTCTAATTTTCCACATCTGTTCATTGT
The DNA here is from genome assembly GCF_054136105.1 of Typopeltis vanoorti. Taxonomy (NCBI): domain Eukaryota; kingdom Metazoa; phylum Arthropoda; class Arachnida; order Uropygi; family Thelyphonidae; genus Typopeltis; species Typopeltis vanoorti. The sequence goes on from NC_143554.1 coordinate 81,293,962, forward strand.
TCTCACATTCCATGTTGCAATTCTGATTCTCTGACGATCTTTCATTGTCAGTTTGTTTATAGCTTGTTTTAAGTCACTTTTAGAAGTTTGATCGGGACGAACATCAGCCCTTGAAGTGTCCTTATTTCGTGATATTGTATCTATTCCAATGTGCACCTTCTTTTCCTCTCTGTGCCAAGAGACACCACCTTGGTTTGCTGGGCTTCTGGAGTTTTAAAAACAAACAAATATAGTAATCGTGCTAAAGCAAGGAGGGGAATGGGAGAGGGAAATAAAATCCAATAATACTGAAACACAAACTTGATATTGTTCTAAAATAAGTACATTACCAAAATGTTTAAGCTGCCTTAATTAAAATTATCAAAATTATGAAAAATACTATATACTTTAAATACTATTCTTGGCTGGGATGCTTAAGGGTCAAAGCTGTATAACTGAGAGGAGACCTCCATATAGCCTTTAAAGGAATGCAGAGAACCGACCAGGGCTTCTGACCTAATGTCCAATCCTCACCTTCTCATGGTACACCCTGTTGGGTATCTACCTGGATACTGAACGAACGAGGATAGGCTGGCAATTTGGGATTTAGCCGACCAAATTGTATTCTTATTGGCTTAAACCAATACACAAAATGATGGTACAAAATGACAAAATTTCATGCAGGCTGGAGCGTCGCCCGGTTTCTCCAGGGAACCAGGACGAACAGCTAAAAGTCAGCTACTGGAACAAATCTGAAAACACACCCCAACTCAACATCACCAGAGTTAAAGATCGGTATTATCAACATAAGAAGCCTGAATGGCAAAGAAATGGAGCTAGCTGAGGAATTAGATAAGTACCAGATCGACATAATAGGGGTGACTGAAACAAAAAAAGACAAAAACTGGTGAGATCTATCTGAGCAATAAATACAAAATGTTATATTCAGGCAATGACAATCAAGGAAAAGAAGGAGTAGCCATAGTATTCAACACAAAATATAAGGCTAATCTTCTTGAATGGTAGGCAGTCTCAAGTAGACTGATGTGGGCAAATATCAGAATGGGGAATTGGACAATGAGACTTATATGTGTCTATGGTCCCACAGAAGGTTCAACTAAGGTAGAAGTGGAAGAATTGTTTGATGCTTTAGAAAAAGGAAAAGTTGGTCCTTGTTGAGGATCTAAATAGCAGAGTAGGAAATGATTGAGAGACATACCAAAATATTTTGGGAAAATTTGGAGAAAAGAGCAAAGCTAATAATCATGGCAAATACCTGTTGGATTTCTGCTCAGGACATGGACTGGTTATTACTAACACCATGTTCCAACATAAAAATGTACACTAATTCACATGGAGAGAAGAGGCAAGGAATAAGAAAAGTCTCATTGACTATGTTATTGTTGATAGTGATGTTTTCTTCCTGGTGCAGGACACTAGAGTGTACAGAGGATTTGAAATTGGAAGCAATCACTATTTAGTCTTGAACAGGATAAAACTGAATTTCACATTGAAAAGAATAACATGTAAAGTTCTAAAACGAATAAAAGTTGAGCAGCTCTCAGACAATGGGAACTGTAGACTAAAATGCACAAAGCTTATTGAAGAAAAAATGAAAGAGTTTGAGAACAGGAACCAAACCTTGGAGATTCGGTGGTAAACTTTGAAGAAAACCCTGATTGACTCAGCCAGAGAGGAATGTGGTGAGGTTGTCTGCAAGGAGAGTAAAATCAGAACTCCATGGCGGACACAGGAAGTTAAAGAGGCAGTGAAGGAAAAGAATGCTGTAAAAGGAGTTAAAGAAGACAAAGGTGACATGAAAACTGTCATAAGCATCTATGTGAAATTGCAAGTCATTTTGTTTTATACAGCTGTCTAAAGCAAAATGTGTTGTCTGTATCCCTTGTAATGGATAAAACTGAGTATTGTGTGGTTATAAAATTCTTTGTAAAAGAAGATTTAATGCCAAAAGAAATTGATTCGAAGTTCATAAAAGTTTATTGGGCACTCTCCTCATTCATTTTCAACAATTAAGAAATGGACTGCTGAGTTTAAACATGGTTGTACCAGCCTTGAAGATGATCCATGTCAAGGACGTCCAAAAAGTGTAACAACACCAGAAATCAAGTGATATGGTATTGGGTGACCGGCGAGTCAAAGTGTGTGAAATTGCTGAGACTACAGGCATTTCAAAAGGACATGTAGGATATATCTTGCATGAAGAATTGCAAATGAAAAAGCTTTGCACAAGATGGGTGCCATCTTGCTCACAGCAGATCAAAAATGCACTTGCAAGAAATGTCTGAACAGTGCTTGGAGCATTTTAACAAGGATAAAACTGATTTTGTGTATCGATTTATTACTATGGATGAGACTTGGATTGACCAGAATCCAAACAGTGGAGTGGATAGAAGCTGGTAGTTCAGCGCCAAAGAAGACAAAGTCGGTTCCACCAGCAGGAAAGGTCATGGCATCAGTATTTTGGAATGCTAAAGGCATTTTGTTTATTAATTATGTTGAAAAGGGTAAAACAATAATTGAGGAATATTATTCCCATCTTTTAACCAGACTAAATGAAAAAATTCATGAGAAAAGACCTAGTTTGCAGAAGAAAAAGATCATCTTTCATCAGGACAATGCACCTGCCCACAAAGGTGTTTTGGCAATGGGAAAATTAAGGGATCTGCACTATGAACTGTTGGAACATCCACCTATTCCCCAGATTTGGCTCCCTGTGACTTCTATCTCTTCCCAAAACTAAAACTCTTCCTCGCTGGTCGGCATTTTTCTTCGAATCAAGAGGTGATTGCAGCCGCACAGGGGTATTTTGCAGATCTTACTGAGAACCACTACAGGGATAATGGTGCTGGAGCATCGCTGGAATAAATGTATTAGTCTTAAGGGAGATTATGTTAAAAAATGAAAATATTTTGAAATTATAAATTCATTTTTTCATTGTTAGGCAGAGAACTTTTCAGACCACCCTCGCAGGTAATTTTACTATGCTCTATAGTGGAGTGGACCAACATATCAGAGCATCTAGTGGTGTGGCCATTTTAATCAATAATAAATGGAAAAATAGAATACAAAAATATAATTTTGCAAATGATCAAATTATAACAGTTAAATTAAAAACAAATGGAAGCTACTTGAATATCATAGGTGCATATGCCACTGAAAAAGGTAGGAAAGAGGATTCCAAACAATTTTGAGGAACTACAAAAATAGTTAAATAAATGTAATAAAAATGAATAGTAATAGCAGAAGATCTTGATGCTAGAGTTAGAGATAATCCAATCCCAAATGTCTCAGGAAAATATGGAGAAATTTGCCTGACTACCAATGGTCAAGAACTATTAGACTTCTGTACTTGCAATAATTTTAAAATAAAAAATTCTTAAAAAAAAAAAAAAGAATATAAATAAAATATACTTGGAATGGCAGAGGAACAAGATCTATAATTGATTATATCATTACTAATCAGAAACTAGCTCCAAATGAGAGATATACATGCTTACAGAGGAAGTGAAATTTTTTCCAGATCATTATTTAGTAGTCTCTAAAATAGAAATACTAGCAAAATAGAGAAAGAAAGTAAATAAGAAAAAACAAGAAATAGAACAAGTATACAAAGTATATCAATTACAAGAAGAAAGATTAAAATGCTATATCAATCATGATTAACAGATTACCTAAAAGAAGTCCAAATCAGTGAATACATAGAAGAAGAATGAAAAATTTTTTAATAAAGATAATCCATAAAGTAGCCTCTAAAGTGTTTGGAAAGAAAAATAAATTATTAAAAAGAAAAATATTAAAAATCTGAAACAGATGTAGAAAATGCAATAAAAGAAAAACAAGTGGCATACAAATCACTCCTTCAAAAACATACAAAGAAAACAGAAGAAATATAGCTAAAACAATAGTACAGAAATCTCACAAGACATTTGGGACAGATTTATTAATAAAATAGAAGACATACATGAAAAAGAAGATATAGCCTACAAAATATTAAGCAAATTAAACAATGAAGAAAAAGAAACAATGGATTGAACATTATAAGAATTTATGGTATGACCCAAATTTAATAACAGAAAATAATAATGAAAAAATCAGGACTGATATAGAACCAATAAAACTGGAAGAACTAAAAGAAGCAATAAAGGCATCAAAAAATAGAAAATCAACCAGATTAGATGGCATACAGAGCTTTGGAAATACGGCAGAGAATATTAACATCACAGATTCTTCAAATTAATAAATAATTGTTGGAAGAAATTTGAGGTTCCATCAGAGTGGTTAAAAGCTGAAGTTATATCTATATTTAAGAAAAGAGACAGAGATGATAGCGGAAATTACAAAGGAATAAGTTTATTAAAGACAGATTACAAAATGTACAGTAAAATCCTGAATAAAAGACTTAGAAATATTGCAAACAATCTACTCTCAAAACAAAATGGTTTCAGACATAGATCATGTATTGACAATATTTATGTGCTAAAACAAATTATTGAAAAAAAAGACGAGAATTTAATTTTGAGACTCATATAGCCTTTATAGATTACTAGAAAGCTTTGATAAAATACAAAGAGTAAAAATATGGAATATAATGAAAAAAAACAAGGATATCCATTACAATTGGTACTAGCTATAAAAAAATTTATATGAAGATACAAAAATACAGTTATAATTAGGTAATAAATTAACAGAAGAGATTGAAATAAATCATGGTGTCAGACAGGGATGTAGCTTATCTCCAGCTCTATTAAATATATATACTGATCAGACTATTAAATTATGGAAAACAAATAAAACAAGATATTCAGTTAAGCAGAAGAAGCATTATCAATACAATGCTGTATGCAGATGATCAGATTACATTAAAAAAACAATGAAGATGACCTTCAAAAATCAGTTTATGAATTAAAGAAAACAAAAGTCATGGCATTTAAAGTCAGGGATCGTGTTGGATCAAAAATAGTTATAGAAAATAAAATAATAGAACAGATGACACAGTTTATTTAGGCTGTATAATAACATATTTAAAAAATAATGAAATTTCAGAAAATCTCTGGAACAATTAAAAGAACAATGAATAAAAAAAAAAAAAATGAGAAACTCAAGTCAAATTTTACAAAGTAATGGGCACTCCATTATATGGTTCAGAAATGTGGATGGTTAAAAAGAAAGATGAGATTTTTAAGAACAATTAAAGGATGCATAAATTGGACCATATAAGAAATGAAGACATCAGAAAAGAACTAGATATTTATAAATGAAAAGATCAAGGAATACAGAGAGAAATGGAAAGAACATCTGTTTAGGATGGAAAGATATCAGCTACCAAAAGAGGTGGATAGACCCAAGAGAGGGGAGGGGGAAGAGAGACCAGTGAAGCTGGAACAGGCAAATGCCTAATCCTTGAAGAGAAGAAGATGAAAAATACTATCCACGTTTTGGAAACACAACTACCTGACAATTTTCAGCTATATAAATTGATGTAAATATATTCAATGGTTATTTTTATCCCTGAATATGGAGAAAATTCAGCATACTTCATTTTTTCAACAGTGCAGATACAGCTGACTTGTTGCAAATGCCACACTCACTCACTATTACGAACTATTTCTGTTGTCTTTGTGAGATTGCTATAGTGAAAGACAAATACCTTGGGTTATTTATTTCAACTTAACCATCATAACACAGTATAAATCCATAACACAGCTATAAAAACTTTAATAAAAGGCATACCTTTTCTTTTTTTACTAAATAGAAAAGAACATCTTTATAAAGTTCTTTTCTTTCTCTATCAGGTACCATTTTCCAAACTTCTAAATCTCCAAACATTTGATCAGCTTTCCTGTAGTGAAAATTTTAATCAAACATACATTACATCTAGGAATAGAATGATCTCATATGTGAAATAAATATACCAACACTGTATTTTATACATAAAAATACATTATTGATTACAGATAAACAAAGCCAAAAAGATTCCAGTAAGATCCTAAGAAGAATTTTAATTTAATTACTTATGAAGTTAGTGATGAAGAAAGCAGTTTATTTTAGAATTTCAAATTCAATTCCAGAGGATACTTTGAAATGCTTCCAGAGACACTTTCTTAGAACTTAGAAAGCTATGAACATGCATCCAAAATTCGTTCGCTTTCCCCAAATATTTTCACAGAAAGATATATATATAAATATGAAACTTACATTAAACACACTGCTAAGGTGCTGTCACAAAGAGATTGTTTTTTACTAGATAATATGAGAAATTCCTTATGCTAAGCAATCAAGACTAAATCACTACTGTACACCAAGATTTCTAGAACTTGTAATAATTTTTCTGTATGCAATCCAAATGGACAGAGGGTAGTCTGATGCATGTTCTACAAGTTTTTCCTACACAGACAGAAAATACATGTATCTAAAGGGAATGTGTATCTAGAATGGATTTTATTTTTTCATATTGCAAAAACAGATGCCAGCATTGAAAAAATGAAGTTCATTTCTTTCAATGTAACAACTAGAAAGATGCAAATGGAATGCTCCAGTTTCAGTTCTGATTGTCTGATGGTGGATAAGATCGAACTACCAAAGCATAGCATCCTAGGCAGAAAGAGACTTGGAATATTTACAGTTGAATCTTGATAAAATAAGTGCTCAATACAGATGAAGCAAAGAACAACAGATCGCACCATAGGAGGTAGAAGACAGGATACAAAAAGATATTCATTGCTCTTCACTACTTATTTTCCATCTAATGCATGTAGAGTAGAAATGTTAAATTTTTAATGACTGAGAGTCCCAAGACCTTTGTTTGTGTGCAACTTAGATCATTTATCTAGTCTTAGCTTTGGTTCAGGTTTATGTTTGTGGCACAAGTACTCACAAATTCTCTTCAGTACTGAATGAAAACAAACTCACTGGAAATTACTGCCTAAGAAGAAATATGGTCAGTGGCTCGCTGCAGCAGCTGTCTTTCTATAATCAAGTTCCATGAGACGAGGAATCTGTGGAAGTTACCTCAAGCTTTGTTTCAGGCTTTCATGGTTAATGTACATTCCAAATAGTTTCAAGAAAGCTAGGAACAAACTTCATGTTCAGATAGTGCAGTTGTAGCAGGTAGTATTATACATTCTGTAACATGATCCAATGCTTGGGAGAAGCTAATTGTTACAGAATGTAATTCTGCTAAGAATGAGAAGCCACATGAGTCAGCTTCATTTGTTTTCCATTTTGATATCAGTGATGGAATACATGGCTGTCCATGTAAGAGAGTGGATATCATGGGAAAATAATCACTTTCATAGATGTTATTTTCTATTTTCCCTTAAAGAGTGGGAAGAGACATGGTGAACAAATGGCTAAGTTGATAGTAGCAAATGTTTGGATATTTTGAGTAGGTATGCGGAAGAAGGTATTACTTCTGGTGTTTAGGAGAGAAAGACTTGCACACATTCATCAATTGATGAATTGATGAATGTGTGCAACAACCACTGCATCTGATGAAGTTAGTTTGTGCATTATCCCATGGAATGCTGTGGCTATTTAAATCCTCCACTGCAAATAGCAGTGATAATCAGATCAAGATCATGCTGAGATATATCTGTATTAGATGGTAGATACATGTAGTACATTGTACTGCAGGAACAGAAAATCACAACTTCCTCTTTTAGAATGGGGGGTATAAGTGCCCACAAAGATAGTGACTGCTCCAATGCAGGTTCATCCCTATCCTTTTTAAGATGAGAGATATATAGTTGTTTTAACATATGGCTTTTGCAAGTCAAAGCGCACTGGCTTATATTTTGGTAAGAAGGCCTTAATATCCTTAATGTCTCGGTAAAGAATATATGATGAATTACATTGTTAGGAAATTGTGGACAGCTAGCATATTCCTTTTTCTTCATAAAAAACTATCCAAAAGATCACAAAGTGATCTTTTGGATAGTTTTTTATCACTCCATGTCTAATCAAAACATTTGTGTAATGCTTAACTACTGCATGTCTTTCACTCATTTGACTTTCTTTTTGTCAGTCAAGTCTCTAAAGCAAGTATTGTGTAATCCCAGGATTCTCTAAGTATGTTGAATAACAGCTGTACCAAATTTGGCATGGAAATCAGCAATAAAAAGACCAAAGACATTTCATAGACATATGAAAATAGGCAGGAACATAGAAAAACTTCAGCTGCATCCTGAATGGCAAGCCTATAGAACAAGTAAAATATTTCAGCCATTTTGGCACAGTTTTTAGTGAGGATGGCAAATTAAATTTGGAAATAGACAATAGAATAAGCAAAGCTGGTATGGTTGGGAGCCAGTTGAATAAGTGTATATGGAATAAGAGAGAAATTAACCAAAATACTAAACTAGCAGTATACAAAATGGTGTTCAAACCAATTTTAAGTAATAGATCTAAGAGTTGGATTAGAAATAAAGCACTTGATCAAAGATTAGAAACACCACAGATATGAGAGGTGTGAGAAAGATTAGAGGAGTGAATAAATGGGAATCATATTAAAAATGAAGATATCAGGAAGGAACTTGACTTTGTTTGCATTGAAGAATGTTTCAGCAGGACTAATCTAAGATGGTATGAACACTTAAACAGAATATAGGAGAGGAAAGGTTAGCAAAACAGAGGCATGATTCCAAGATAGCAGAGAAAAAGACCTAGAGGAAGAGGAAGTGTCTTAGAAGAATGAAATGTTAGATATGACAATATTGGAGTGCTGACATGTAATATACTAATTTGGAGGAAAATTGTTGATAGGAGATCATTAATAGCGGTAGCCTGAATCCCCCCCCCCCTTGAGGGTACATATCAGGATATAGATGATGAAGGTTTAGTTTACTAAGAATTTTCTTTTATTCACTGATCATCAGTATATACATTTTACATAGAAATATATATATCTTAAACAATTTTCAATCACCATCGTAATTATCTACCCTTTCGTGAATCCTACGTATATTTATAGAATCCCCTTCCCCCTTTTTTTTTTTTTGTCAGTGGCTCTTCTATCTTATCAATAATAGATACCTCACATATTCTAGTATTTCGTTTGGGATCAATGAATGCCGTTCACTCATAATGCATAGAAGGATTCATGTTTTATTCAGGAAGAGATGAATTTTTACTAAGTCTGTTCTAGATAAATGGAAACATCCGTCCCCAACAGACACTATACTACAGAAGCATGTTTTATTGTATCACTAAATACAGTATAGACATACTTACAGTCTATATACTATATTTAGCAATAATATATGTAATTAGAGACAAATGGAAGGACTCATAATGAAAAACATTGGGTTTTTTTTGGATAATTATCAATGGACACTGTCCATTATTTCTTCTTCAACAGGAAAAATATCCATGATATCAAACTAGACTCCCTCTAGTGCACTATAGGAATCATGCAGAGTGGAATAATCTGAGATTCGGCAGCTGCTGAAATTGGAAAAGCCTGTATAAATAAATAAATATATATACAGGGTGTTCGGGATAAATTTGACAGTTTCGTAAGGAAAAAGAAAATCTTCTTTGTATCTATTAAATTTAATGAATTGACAAAAAAACATTACAGGCAGAGTTAATTACAATACTATCAACAAGATTTACTCAAAATAACCACCATTAGCATCGATCACAGCTTCAATTCTGCTTCGGAACCTCGAACAAGCTGATGCTACAGTCTCCCTGGGAAGGGCCGCAAAAACTGTTTTAATTTTATCCATTAACTGGGCTTTTGTATTACTGGAAGTGCGATTGGTGTCTTTTTCAACTACGCCCCATACAAAATAATCCATGGGGTTAAGGTCTGGGGAGTTTGGAGGCCAAACATTTGGACTGGTGAAGTCGTAGAAATTTTCAGACAACCATTTTTGACTATTCCCAGAGGTGTGGCAAGGGGCCGAATCCTGCTGCCATACATACGGCCTACCATTGCCTACCCTTGTTATCCAGGGCTTGACTACAGTTAGCAACTCCACGAACAAAGCCCGAATTCCAAAGCCAGGGTTCTTCAACACCTGTTCCTGCAGATTTGCGAGGAATTCTGCTGTACGAACTCAATCAGATCGTCTGCTAGGGATCTTTCTTCTTGCTACATCCTCGTAATCACCATTGCAAGTCTCTAGTTCATGCCTGATTGTTTTTACTGTATTCAGGGAGCATTGGGCAGCAGTCGTAATATCCTTATTTTGATGGCGGGCACGAATCATCATGATACAAGTTATTCTCTTCCATGATTCAGGTGGGTTCCAGCTATCCATCCTTTCTGACATCTTGTATGTGAATGAAGAAGGGTCCAAACTTTTAAATGAAGAGAAGTGTGTGTTAATACATGTAACTTACGGAAAAATATAATTAATTATAAATATGTCAAATTTATCCCGAACACCCTGTATATATATATATATGAAGTGAGCCTGTGTAGCTCAGTGGATGTGGCGTTTGTACACCACCGCGCTTGGCCGCACGAAGGAAGACTTGGTTTAGAGTCTAGTCGGCGACTAGAGGAAATTTTTCTAAGCCTTTTTTCGACCGGTTCCCGAGTTAGTCGATCTCTGGCACGGGCAAGAAGGTTTTTCCTCCCGGAAACTCGGGTTTTTCGTCCTGTAAACTCAAGAAAATCGACCGTAGAACCCACATTATTTCAGACATTAAATATATTGGGTTAGGGACCACGAGATAGCAGCACATTTGAGCCGTCTCTCTTCACTGCATGCCGCTTAATTAGTGATAGCCTTGGGCCACCTGTCTCTGATTGGGTACCAGTGGAGATTGAACTGCCCGCTCAATCTCCAAAAGTTAGATAGGGCTAAATGGCCTCGCCTACTCCCGTATACGGGAATAAAAAGGCGTTAGCTGATTTTTTTTTTTTTTTGATAAAGTGCTTAAAAGAGACTGCAATCAATTTTCAAGTTCAATCATACACTTTTTTTTTACAGTTGCTTTTTCAGCATAGGAGGGTTTACCATCAGATGTTGCAACTTTTGCAGTATACTGCTTCCTCACTCCTTATACAGGAAGCTGTGCTTGATTTTTATTTTTTGCATCCTTTTCCTATTCTTTTCATCCTTGGGAGAATGCTTAATGATCTTCCTCACAGTCTTTGTTCTTGTGATCTTAACTGTCATATCAGGCTCAGATGGCAGAGCCATGACAGGAAGTCTGAAAATGTTCCATCACACCCCTCATATAGGAGGGATGGGGTGGAACCTTGTCCCCACCCCACATCTAAGAATACTCCTTATGGTTATCATTCCTTGTTCTTTCAATTCAGAGCACGTCTCCTCATCAGGAACATCCAGAAGGCCACACTCCAATAGTATGCCTCCAGAAAAGTTTAAGTTTTGTGTGTGTGTGTGTGGGGGGGGTGACTGTGACTAGTATTTTCCTAAAAGATGTTGCACAAAAGTAGTTTTTCAGTATAGTCATTGCTCCTTCAATAAGAATGTCTCCTGAATGGAGTTTGACTGATTTTGGAGATCCTGAAAACCCTTCTGGATAAAGAAGGGTGATATTTTTCCATGAGGACGTTCTCCTGTTGAATGTAGGATTAAGAAAGATAGTGTATTTGTTTATATAGAAGAAGAAAAATTATTCAATCTCGGGAGAAAGCTGGTTCAGGCCAGAGCTCCTCTCTCTCTCTCTCTCTCTCTCTCTCACACACACACACACACACCATGGAGCCACGCATGGATGTCCATTCTACATAAGCAATGATACTACACTCGGGAATAGGATGCCAGGGTGATCCCAAACACCACATCAGCCTTGGGTGTTGTTTCTGGACCATGGGTAGGAGACTTGCTGCACCATCATTGACCCTTGCAAACAAGCCTATCAGCTGATTGATTCTTGCCTGACCATCCAGAACTTCCTATCTTACCAAAGTAGAGGCCAGGGTAGTGTGAGACTACCATTAACTCTCTTTCTGGATGTCCATGGGTCACACTGTATGGCAATTATGGCAACAAGGCATTGGATCCCAGTCCTGGTGGTCTGGATAGTAAAAATGACTCTGGAGAAGTAGAGGAAAGCATACATAAAGAAAGCATAGAAAAACAGGGAGAATGGAAAGGATCAGCACCATCAGTAGGAGATTCCCTCCATCATGAAGGTTCCTGAGATGGAGGTAAGAAACTTGTCGAAGAACAAGTTGATTTCATACCTTCAAGTTTTGTAGATCTAGAAAAAGCATATGACAAAGTGCCAAGAGAAAAGCTTTTTAAAATGCTACAATTATGTGGGATAAATAGAACACTATGCAGAACAATAGATGGTGCACATTTAGATGTTCAAATTGAAGGAAGTACTAGTTTTATTGTAAAATTAAGTGTAATATAAGGATGCATGCACACCTTATCCACTCTTGTTCATATTCTACAAAAATCAGAAAAGAAAATCAGTAATTTTCAATTCCCATCAGACAGAGTGAGAACTGAGAATGCAGTATACATATATGTTACACCACTGTCTCTACGTGACTATGCACTTGCACATATTACCCAGCACATCACCTCATATCTGTGAGTTCCAAGTTTATTGCTGATTTGAAACCAAACTTTAAAAAAGAGGTATGTAAATGTCAGTCTGATACACTTCTGATGCTACTGTTTCCACACACAATTTATTACAGGTTTAATATGAATCATTATTAAGCATGCCAATAAGACTGGCAAAGGAAGGTCACAACAATGAGGATAGGCAAGCACATAAAAAGAGGTGTGCTGTTATCAATGTGGATACAATGTTAAAAATCATTCAAAAAACTGGAGTCTGGTTTTGAGATTGTTGACACTGCACATGAATTTAAATTAAGTCAACAATAAGAATGATCTTTAACAATAAGGATAAAATTAGAGAAGCAGGTGAAAAATGTTACTCCATTCTCAGCAAAGAAAATCAGCCATTCTCAGAGTGAGAAACCACCCAAGAGTTGGAAAAATTTATGTGGACTGAAGATTTAAATCAAAAATCAATACCCGTCAACATACGAATAATAATGAACAAAGCTCTCAGTCTGTGAAATACAGGAAAAAAATCAAGCAAGCAATAAAAAGTCAAAAGAGTCAAAAAAAATAGTACCCAACTTTTACTTCAGAAATTTGCTTTTTGGAATACATCACCATTAAAATTAAGGGTTACCTGTACTTATAAAGTTTACTTGCATTCTAGATGTAATTTGAGAGGTCCTTCCAAACAAATTCAGCCACATGCCCATGTGACTGTGCTGAGAAAACAGTAAGAATTATCTTGTATTCTGGTGGGTAAGTGGACAATATGTATTAGGTCACTACCATCACCGAATACATTGGTTTTAATTCTAGTTGACTAATGGAATTAGAAAGGAAAACTATTTTAAGTTGTGAACACTGACTTTACTTTCTTTACAAGAAAGAAGACCTCACTGTTCATGTGTTTGTAGTTAAAAAAATAAGTAAATAAAATAAACCTTAGTAGAGTGATAAAGACTGTAATGTACAAAATAGAACTATGTGAAACTGAACTTCAGGACAACAATTATTACTTTCAATTGTCTTAGCACTTTTCAGTTTTAGGAGTGATGTCAATTCTGTCACAATGAAAGCAAGAAAACAGCAATTATTCTTCTTATTTATCCATTAGCACCAACATAATAAGAAAAATGTCAAGGGATGATGTACATATCAAAAACTATGTCCCATAACAAAAATAACTTTCGAAAAGTCCAAAATATTTCAGAAATTTAAGCAACTATCATTCAACTACTAAAAATATTTTAGAGCCAAAGTATATTCTTATAAGCTATGAACTAATGAAATTGAATGGTCGCAGAGCTGAAATTCAGCTCTGCGACCATTCTGTGGATAAATTAAAATTTGGTCAAATTAAAAAAAAATTAAATAAAATAACCATTTTTAACAGAAGAAATATAAGATTAATAAATCATATTTAGGGGTGCTTGAAGGTCAAAGCTGTATAACTGAGAAGAGACTTCCACATAGCCTTTAAAGGAATGCGAAGAACCGACCAGGGCTTCTGACTTGTTTTTGCCAGGGAACCAGGGTAAACAGCGAAAAAGTCAGCTACTGGAACAAATCTTAAAACACAACGCAACAGAAAATCACAACATACCGAGTTCATGATCGGTACTAACAGCATAAAAAGCCTGAATGGCAAAAACGACATAATGGGGTCATCATAATGAGGTGACTGAAACAAAAAAAGACAAAAAATGGTGAGATCTTTCTGAGCAATAAATACAAAATGTTATATTCAGGCAATGACATTCAAGGAAAAGAAGGAGTAGCCATAGTATTCAACACAAAATACGAGGCTAATCTTCTTGAATGGCAGGCAGTCTCAAGTAGAGTGATGTGGATAAATATCAGAATGGTGGATCTGGACAATGAGACTGATTTGCACCTATGGCACCACAGAAGATTCTACTAAGGTAGAAGTGGAGGAATTTTTCTGAGGCTTTAGAGAAAGCAACTGACAAAATGAAAAATGAAAAACTGGTCCTTGTTGGGGATCTAAATAGCAGAGTAGGAAATGATTGTAAGATATATAAAAATATTTTGAGGAAATTTGAAGAAAAGATAATAATAATAATGGCAAATACCTGTTGGATTTCTGCTCACGAGATGAACTGATTATTACTAACACAATGTTCCAACATAAAAATATGCACAAATTCACATGGAGAGAAGAGGCAAGGAATAAGAAAAGTCTCACTGACTATGTTATTGTTAATATGGATATTTTCTCCCTGGTGCAGGACACCAGAATGTACAGAGGATTTGAAATTGGAAGTGATCACCATTTAGTCCTGAGCAGGATAAAATTGAATTTCATATTGAAAAGAAGAATATATAAGAAAGTTTTAAAGCGAATAAAAGTTGAGCAACTCTCAGATATGAACTGTAGACTGAAATACACAAACATTATTCAAGAAAAAATGAAAGAGTTTGAGAAGAGGAACCACACCTTTTAGATTCAGTGGCAAGCCCTGAAGAAAACATTGATTGATTCAGCCAGAGAGGCATGTGGTGAGGTTGTCTGAAAGAGAAATTATATCAAATGTTCCTGGCAAATAAGTCAGCTTGTGCGCTTAGAGAAGAGAGAGAGACAAATGTAAGAAGGCTAAACACTGTGTAAAACTAGCTAAATAAAAGTCATGGGGAGACTTTAATATAAACTAAGATGAACACTCGACGTTTCGACCTTCATATCAAGGTCATCATCATCAGGAACATACACATATATACAGAGAAAAACAAGCTGCACTACACAATCTACATGGTTTGCTAAAGTTACTGACCAACCATTACAACAATTAATAACCTGACCTCTGGTGGAAAAAATAAACCCTTTACTACATCAAAGCTAGTGTCCTATTATTATCTATTAGGTTACAAAATTAAATTGGGTTGTTTATATAAATATTTATATATATATAAACAACCTGTTTATATATATATATAAATATACTTATATATATACAGGGTGTTCGGGATAAATTTGACATATTTATAATTAATTATATTTTTCCGTAAGTTACATGTATTAACACACACTTCTCTTCATTTAAAAGTTTGGACCCTTCTTCATTCATATACAAGATGTCAGAAAGGATGGATAGCTGGAACCCACCTGAATCATGGAAGAGAATAACTTGTATCATGATGATTCGTGCCCGCCATCAAAATAAGGATATTACGACTGCTGCCCAACGCTCCCTGAATACAGTAAAAACAATCAGGCATGAACTAGAGACTTGCAATGGTGACTACGAGGATGTAGCAAGAAGAAAGATCCCTAGCAGACGATCTGATTGCGTTCGTACAGCAGAATTCCTCGCAAATCTGCAGGAACAGGTGTTGAAGAACCCTGGCATTGGAATTCGGGCTTTGTTCGTGGAGTTGCTAACTGTAGTCAAGCCCTGGATAACAAGGGTAGCCAATGGTAGGCCGTATGTATGGCAGCAGGATTCAGCCCCTTGCCACACCTCTGGGAAAAGTCAAAAATGGTTGTCTGAAAATTTCTACGACTTCACCAGTCCAAATGTTTGGCCTCCAAACTCCCCAGACCTTAACCCCATGGATTATTTTGTATGGGGCGCAGTTGAAAAAGACACCAATCGCACTTCCAGTAATACAAAAGCCCAGTTAATGGATAAAATTAAAACAGTTTTTGCGGCCCTTCCCAGGGAGACTGTAGCATCAGCTTGTTCGAGGTTCCGAAGCAGAATTGAAGCTGTGATCAATGCTAATGGTGGTTATTTTGAGTAAATCTTGTTGATAGTATTGTAATTAACTCTGCCTGTAATGTTTTTTTGTCAATTCATTAAATTTAATAGATACAAAGAAGATTTTCTTTTTCCTTACGAAACTGTCAAATTTATCCCGAACACCCTGTATAATATTTATTTATATATTTTTTTATATATTTATATATGTTTAAATATATAAATATATATTTAAACATGTTATTTATATATATTTATATATATATCATCATCATCAAATTTCTGCTATGTACCCTCAAGGGGTGTACAGGATATGATAGTACTATATGAAAAAAAAAATTACATCATTATTAATTTCCTATCTACAATTTTCCTCCAAACCAGTCTGTTACTTGTCAAGACTCTAACATTATCAGATCTTATATTTCTATTGTCTAAGGCACTTTGTACCATATCAATCCACCTATATCTTGGTCTTCCTCTGAGTCGTTTTCCTGCTAACCTGGCAGAGAACACTTGTTTTGCTAATCTTTCCTCGTCCATTCTGTTTAAGTGACCATACCAACTGAGATTAGCTCTGCTAACGCATTCCTGGATGCTGACAATGTCAAGTTCTTTCCTAATATCCTCGTTTTTAATATGATATTGCCATTGATGCAGTTAAAGATCGGTACTATCAATGTAAGAAGCCTGAATGGCAAAGAAATGGAGCTAGCTGAGGAATTAGAAACGTACCAGATCGACATAATAGGGGTGACTGAAACAAAAAAGACCAAAACTGGTGAGATCTTTCTGAGCAATAAATACAAAATGTTATATTCAGGCAATGACAATCAAGGAAAAGAAGGAGTAGCCATAATATTCAACACAAAATACGAGGCTAATCTTCTTGAATGGCAGTCAGTCTCAAGTAGAGTAATGTGGGCAAATATGAGAATGGGGAACTGGACAATGAGACTTATTTGTGCCTATGGTCCCACAGAAGGTTCTACTAAGGTAGAAGTGGAGGAATATTTTGACGCTTTAGAAAAAGCAACTGACATAATGAAAAAGGAAAAGTTGATCCTTGTTGGGGATCTAAATAGCAGAGTAAAAAATGATTGTGAGACATACAAAAATATTTTGGGAAAATTTGGAGAAAAGAGCAAAGCTAATAATAATGGCAAATATCTGTTGGATTTCTGCTCAGGACATGGACTGGTTATTACTAACACCATGTTCCAATATAAAAATGTGCACAAATTCACATGGAGAGAAGAGGCTAGGAATAAGAAAAGTCTCATTGCCTATGTTATTGTTGATAGGGATGTTTTCTCCCTGGTGCAGGACACCAGAGTGTACAGGGGATTTGAAATTGGAAGTGATCACTATTTAGTCTTGAGCAGGATAAAATTGAATTTCATATTGAAAAGAATAACATGTAAGAAAGTTTTAAAGCGAATAAAAGTTGAGCAGCTCTCAGATGTGAACTGTAGACTAAAATACAGAAAGATCATTGAAAAGAAAATGAAAGAGTTTAAGAACAGGAATCAAACCTTGGAGATTCAGTGGCAAACTCTGAAGAAAACATTGATTGATTCTGCCAGAGAGGCATGTGGTGAGGTTGTGTGCAAGGATATAAAAACAGAACTCCCTGGTGGACACAGGAAGTTAAAAAGGCAGTGAAGGAAAAGAAGAAAGCATATCAAAAGTTCCTGGCAAATAAGTCAGCTTTTACTCTTACAGAATACAGAGACAAATGTAAGAAAGCCAAACATTGTGTAAAACTAGCTAAACAAAAGTCATGGGAGGACTTTGGCAAGAATATAGAAAATAAATATCAAGAAGGTGTCAAAATATTCTGGAGGTTGTTGAAGAAACTTAGGAATGGAGGAAAGAGTGCTGTAAAAGGAGTTAGAGATGATAAAGGTGACATGAAAACAGGAGAAAAAGATATCCTTGAAGTATGGAGCAATTACTTTGAAAAACTGCTAAATGAAACAAGCAGTGATGACAGCACAGTGATAAAAAAACACTGACCAGGCATGCAGTCAGGAATACATATCCATACTTGAAGTAGAAAAAGCCATCAAAGGCTTGAAATGTGGAAAGGCAGCAGGAGTAGATGATATTCGACCAGAAATGCTGAAGTATGGTGGTATAAAAGTCTTACAGTGGCTGCACTGCATAGTACAGAAAGCCTGGACAGAGGGACGAATTCCCGATGATCGGAGTAGAGCTCTAATAGTACCCATATATAAAAAGTGAAATGAAACTTAATGTGAGAATTACAGAGGTATTTCCCTACTGAGTGTTCCTGGTAAGATATATGCAAGTATATTTGAGAAACGGTTGAGAAGAATTGTGGAAGAAAAGCTGGGTGAAGAACAAGCTGGATTCAGGCCAAATAGAGGCTGTCAGGATCAGATCTTCACTTTACGACAAATAGTCGAGAAAGCATGGGAATAAAACAAAGATCTGTATTTAAGTTTTGTCGATTTGGAAAAGGTATATGACAAGATGCCGAGAGAAGCTATTCAATACACTACAGTTATATGGTGCCAACGGGACATTACATCAAGCAATACTTAGTCTTTATTTGAGTTGTAAGTCAGCAGTTAGAATTGAAGGAAGTACAGGAAGATTGTTTAATGTTAAATCTGGTGTGAGACAGGGATGTACATTATCCCCTCTGTTATTCATCTATATGGATCACATTATGAAGGAAAGTGGTATTAAACACGATATCAAAATTGGTGATGTTAATGTCAGCTCTTTGCTTTATCCGGATGATGTTATACTTCTAAATAAATCCGCCACAAGTCTGAAAGATTCTCTGACTAAATTGAATAACTGTTGTAATAGATATGGTATGAAGATCAGCAATAAAAACACAAAGACAATGAAAATAGGCAGAATCATTGAAAATGTCAACTGTGTTGTGAATGGAGAATCTGTGGAACAAGTAAAACATTTCAGCTACTTAGGCACGAAGATGGCATGAAGATGGTAAATTCAATATAGAAATAGACAACAGAATCAGCAAAGCTGGTATGGTGGAAGTCAATTGAATAAATTCATATGGAATAAGACAGAAATTAGTCAGAACACTAAATTAGCTGTATACAAGATAGTGTTCAAACCAGTTTTAACTTATGGATCTGAGAGCTGGGTCAGAAGTAAAACACTTGACCAAAGACTAGAGACCGCAGATATGAGAGTCCTGAGAAAGATTAGAGACGTGAACAAATGGCATCAATGGCAATATCATATTAAAAACGAGGATATTAGGAAAGAACTTGACATTGTCAGCATCCAGGAATGCGTTAGCAGAACTAATCTCAGTTGGTATGGTCACTTAAATAGAATTGGCGAGGAAAGATTAGCAAAAAAAGTGCTTTCTGCCAGGTTGGCAGGAAAAACAACCCAGAGGAAGACCAAGATATAGGTGGATTGATACGGTACAAAGTGCCTTAGACGATAGAAATATAAGATCTGATAATATTGGAGTCTTGACAAGTAACAGACTGATTTGGAGGAAAACTGTAGGTTGGAAGTTAGTAATGATGTAATTTTTTTCATGTAGTACTATCATATATCCTGTACACCCCTTGCGGGTACATGGCAGTAATTTGATGATGATGATATATTTAAAAAAAAAAAAAAACTGTGATTATATACATATAAATTTCAATCAATTGGTATGGAATAGTTTCCAATAAAAGCTGAAAATTGCTTAAAGTTCTAAAGTATGCTAGATATTAAGTAGGCTGAATATGTGCCATCCAAATTCTTGGAATTTTTATGCCACTATATTGTTGAGATTAGGGTGGTTAATCAGAATTTCACAAACTTCTTTAAATTTTCTTTCATACCAGGTTTTTGTATAATGTAAGGAGAGGGACTTTTCCGATCAATTTGGTGTAGGGTGTTGAGCACGTGATCTGAGAGGCTGCTTCACCAAAATTGTTATATGTAATGTCTTTTTTTTTTTTTTTTTAAACGTATAGGGATTGTACATCCAGTTCACCAATATAAGGTAAGTTACAGGTGCAGTAGATGCAATAAACTCCAGGATGTGCCAATGGGAGGAGAGGATTCTTAGAGGAGTTGAATATGTTTTTTAATTTTATAGGTGGTTTAAAAGTGGCATTATAAATTATAATGGAGGATTCTATTGATTTTTTCTGATAACCCTTTAATGTATGGGATGGCTATGATTTTACTGTAATCTATATTCTTTTTTGATGAAGTCTTTTAAAGAACTTCATAGCCATTATTTATAAATATAAACGTTATATCCATTATTTATAATCTTAAATTCTTGCTTAAGAGCTTGTTGATTAGAGCAAATTGTTATAGCTCTGTTTTTAAGGCTGTTAATGACTCCAAATTTTTGCGATGAGTGGTAATATGAGTTAGCATGTATGTATTGGTCAGTATGTGTCGGTTTGCGGTAAACCGTGAAGGATAGACTACCTGAGGAAAGACGCGTGACCAGTGTATCCAAGAACAGGAGCGAGTTCTGATTTTCAATTTCGATTTGTATGCATTCATGTTGTTTGTTTAGGTGGCTAAGGAATGTGTTTAATGTTTGTCGACTGTATAGCCAGATAACGAAAACATCGTCAATGTATCTAAGCCATACTGTAGGTTTTAGAATAAAGGAATCAAGAGCACTTTGTTCAAAAGCCTCCATATAAAAGTTATTAATTAGAGGAGGATAGTAGCAAGCCCATGGCCATACCTTCTTTTTGTAGATAAAATGTATTTTGCCACACGAAGTAGCTGGATTATAGTATGTGGACAAAGAGAGCTGTAATGTTGGGCAGAAAGTTGTTCTGTAGAAGAATTGAGTTGCTGATTAGGACATTTGTGAAGAGGTCAGAAATCTCAAAACTGACTAATAAATCATCTTTGCTGAGTGTTATGTTTTTAATTTTGTTTATAAAGTGTTGTGTGTTCTTTATATAGGAGGAGGAATGACCTACCAACTTATTGTGTGTTGATGTTAATTTCTTGGCTAGGTGATAATTAGGGCTGTCTATTCCTTCAACTATCGGCCGAAGCAGAAAGTTTTGTTTGTGTACTTTAGGAACACCATATATTCTGGGAGAACAGGCATAATGGGGTATAAGTTTTTTAACAGTGTCTGACGGCCAAGACGTGACAGACTTAAGTAATTTCTCAGTTTTTTTTATTTATTTTTTTTTCTTTTCTATTTTTTTTTTTTTAATATATATATATATATATAAACATGTTGCTCTCCAGCCCAATTTAATTTTGTAACCTAATAGACAATAATAATAATAATAGGACTCTAGCTTTGATGTAGTAAAGGTTTTTTTTTTCAAGGTCAGGTTAATAATTGTTATAATGATTGGTCAGTAACTTTAGCAAACTATGTAAATTGTGTAGTGCAGCTTGTTTCTCTGTATATATGTGTGTGCTCCAGATGATGACCTTGATATGAAGGATGAAACGGCGAGTGTTCATTTTGGTTTATATTAAATTAAAGTTTTGCTCTAACACAGTAATTGTCTCCCTAATTTTCCATAATGTATTCTGATCACCGTGTAAGCATGAAAGAAAAGATCTGATAATGTTGGAGTCTTGACAGGTAACAGACTGATTTGGAGGAAGATTGTAGATAGGAAGTTAGTAATGATATAAATTTTTCATGTAGTAGTAGTATCTTATCCTGTACACCCCCTTGAGGGTACATATCCGGAATTTGATGATGATGATAAATCATATTTAATAAAATTAAGAAATTTAATCAATAGTTAGTTGGCAACATCTGATGTGACGTTAAGGTTGGAAGACATAAGACTTCTGCTATATGCAATTTAAGTGGATTGTATGCATTAAAAATTAGCCTTTATTATTTTACACTTGTTTTTATAATAGCATCTCAAGACCAAGAACCCTCTCTCCCAGGGTGATGACACCAATTTTGTGCATAAAAGTATTAATATCATAAGGAAAATTATTTAGAAATTCTCTAAAGTCTTTACAGTAGTTAAATTACAGTGGCTTAATCTCGTTACTTATAACAAACATACCTCTCATAAACTTAAAAATATGCTATTCAGATATAATGATGAAAAGTATCCAGCTGTGAAGAGCATGTCATTTTTAATAACAATAGATTGTGCTGGCAAAAAAACTGATGATTGACAAGTAAAAGTTTATGTTTGAGAGACTTCTGAAAGAATCTATTTTAACTATAATGAATATGGCTAATATAAGCTGTAATGGGCTTAGCAAATATTAAAAGGATACCAACATCCAATTTTAAATCAACAGAAACAAAAGGAAACAAAATTTTGGTGGTAAGAAAAAGAGACCAGTTTTAAATTACAAGAATGTCAAATTATTCAATAACAAAATAACTTTTCCTCTTTAATGAGAATAACAATTAATAATAATTTACTTGTATCGTGTGGTAGAAAACATTTTATCACTGTTCTGCAGAAAATGCTCTAAATCCTCTTTTGCTTTTTTAATTTTTAAACGTTGCTCTTCCTGAAAAAAAAAATAAATAAATAAAAATAAATAAAATAAAATATTCGTTCAAAAGGGAATTTATGTATAATGAATATAACATATAACATTATATATATATTGTATTTATAACAAATTATATATATATATATATATATATATATATATATATATATAATACACACTAGTCAGTTATATATTGACCCTCTTTATCAATGACCTCTTGCCATCTGTCCACCAACTTCATTATGCTGTGTTCATAAAACTCCAGAGGTTTACTGGCAAAAAAACTGATCCAGGTGTCTTTTGACAGCCTCCTCATTAGTGAAGGTTTTCCCATTCAGAGAATTCTGCAATGATTGGAATAAGTGGTAATCGGAAGGTGCCAGGTCCGGTGAATACGGAGGATGCTGCAAAACATCCTGGGCAAGACGTAACAATTTATTCCGGGTTGTTAACGATGTATGGGGAGGGTCTGGTGTTGTTGTGGTGAAAAACAACTCCTTTCTGATTTGCAAATTCAGGACATTCTGTGCTAACTGCATGGGCCAGTCGCGTTAACTGTGAGCAATAGACAGTTGAATCAATCGTTCTACCTGATGGTAACACCTCGTAGTGGACAACATCTTCATAATCCCACCACACAGAGAGCATGATCTTCTTTGGGTGCAATCCCGCTTTCGAGGTTGTTTGCGGCGGTTCGCTCTTGTGCCCCCATGATCTTTTACATACTACGTTATCATACACAACCCATTTTTCATTTCCCGTAATCATCCGCTTCAAAAATGGGTCATTTTCTTGGTGATGTCGCAACGAATCACAGAGATGGATATGCGAGCAGTCATACTGGCCTCAGTCAATTCATGTGGCACCCAAACATTGAGTTTTGAAGCATATCCCAGTTTGTGCAAATAGTTTTCAATGCTTGTATGGAATATGTTCAGTACTGCAGCAATCTCCCACACTGTTTGTGATGGATTTCTGTCGACGATATCCTTCACAACACTCAAATCAACCCGGTCAGGCGACCAGCGCGAGGCACATCACTGACATCGAAATCTCCAGAACGGAATTTGGCAAACCACTTTTGGCATGCACATTCTGTTAAGGCACTAGCCCCATATGTGCTCCATTTTTTTTTATGGGCCTCCACAGCTCGTTTCCCTTTTTTGAAATAAAAAAGCAAAATATGCCAGTAATGTATGTTATTTCCTTTCATTTCTAAAAATATGTTACACACACGCACACACACACGTAACTGAAGTAGGCCAAATGAAAATTTACTGAAAGGTTATATGAAATGTCGTCTTTCAACTGCGCAATAGCGTCAGGCGAAGCAGCGTAAACTTGTACTAACGCATAAACCGAATGAACTTATTTGCCAACCCAATATATATAATTAGCTCAGACATTCTAAAAGCAGAGAAGAAACAAAATTCAAATAATTTATTACCAAGATCTTCATAAATTAATTCATAAATTAATTGGTCAGAACACTTTCTTGTACACTGCTAATTTAGTGTTTTAGCTAATTTCTCTTATTTGATATAAATTTATGCAAATGGCTCCCTCTTCCCCAATATACCCAGATCTGTTTATTCTGCTATTTTCCTTCTTAATTTACAAACTTCCCTAAAAATTGTTGTAAATAACTGAAACAGTTCCTTGTTCTAAACATTCTTCACTGAGAATGCAGCTGACATTTTCCAACCAATTTTCAGTTTTTCTCTTTTTATTGTTGATTTCATGATAAATCTGTTACATCAGTTATTCAATTAAGTTAAAGAGTCCTGATTACTTGTACTTGACTTGTTAAGGAGCATGACATCATTTGTAGAAATCAAAAAGCTATGTTGAATTTCTCTAATTCTGTTATCTGGTTTAACATCACCTTTCCCTCATAATGTGATCCTTCATAATCAGAATGGAGATGACATGTGCCTTGTGTTACATGATTTCACATCAAATCACTCTGCAGTAACTTCTTCAATTCAAAATGCTGACTTGCAAATGTAAATACGAAGTACATATGTGTGTGTTATGATCCATTGAGTCGTTTCCGACTCCTGGCGACTTCACGAACATACACTCTCCATTCCGATCTGTCCCTGACCATGTCTTTCAGAACCTCCAAGCGTACTCCAGTTGCTTCTTTAACTCCACCCACCCATCTAATTCTTGGTCTTCCTCTTCTCCTGCTTCCATCAACTTTAGCAGGCATCATCTTCTCCAGACTGTCATTTGCTCGCATAATATATCCGAAGCATGACAATTTTTGCTTGATGATAATAGCTTCAAGGGAACAATCTGGCTTTATTCTGTCTATCACTGATTTATTGGTTTGCTTTGCAGTCCATGGTATTCTTAGTAAGCATCTTCAAACCCATAATTCAAATACATCTATCTTCCTTCTTTCACTCTTTCTCAGGGTCCAACTTTCACATCCATACAGCACCACAGGGAATGCCATTGTTTTCACGATTCTGATTTTTGTTGTGAGGCTAGTATCTTTATCTTTAAAGATCTTGTTTAAATTTGTCATTGCTTTTTTACCGAGTAATAATCTTCTTCTAACTTCTTTGGTACAATAACTATCTTTATCAATTCAGGATCCTAGGAACACAAAATTGTTAATTGCTTCCATTTTCTTCTCATCTACTTCAAAATCATTAGGTTCACATGTTGCCATAACTTTTGTCTTTTTGTGGTTAAGTTTAAGACCATATTTAGCACTTTCTTCTTTAACTTTCATAATGCGTTCCTTCAAATCTTCTTTGCATTCTGCTAGCAAGGTGGTATCATCTGCATACCTCAAATTATTAATATTTTTTCCACTAATTTTAATTCCAACTGAGGACTCCTCCAGCCCTTCCATTCTTAAAATGTATTTGCTGTACAAGTTAAACAGGTATGGAGATAAAATACATCCTTGTCGCACCTTTACCTATTGTGAAATACTCAGTTTCTCCAAGATCTGTTCGGACAGTAGCTTCTTGTTCATAATAAAGATTCCTTAGAAGGATAATGAAATGCTCTGGGACTCCCATTGTTCTTAACACATTCCAGTTTCACATGATCTACAGAGTCAAAAGCCTTGCTATAGTCAAGGAAACAAAAGCAGACATTCTTGTGATATTTCTGTGCTCTTTCTATTATCCATCTTACATTGGCGATTGATCTCTTGTTCCTCTGCCTTTTCGAAATCCTGCCTATTCATCTGGCATTTCTCTCTTCATGAATGGTTCCAGTCTTTTCTGAATGATCTTAAGTAAGACTTTACTTGCATGAGAAATCAATGCTATAGTTCTGTAATCTCTTGCATCGCCTTTCCTCAATAAAGGTGTATAAACTGATTTTTTCCATTCCCTAGGCCATGTAGTTGTGATCCAAATTTGCTGACATAGAGCTGTTAAAATTTTAACTGCCTCTTCTCTCAGGGCTTTGAGTAGCTCAATGGGTATTCCATCTCCTCCTGGTGCTTTCTTTCTGGATATCTGTTGCAGTGCCCACCTCACTATGCATAATGTCCCATTCACCAATATAAATGTGGGCTTTATCTTTTCTCTTGGCACCATGTCATAAGACTTTTCCAGATCTTCAAAACTTAAATATACACAACTGTTATATTTCCATGATTTTTAACTATCTGTTAAAATATAAGTGAAGATCTGATCCTGGACAAATCAGGGATTATGGCCTGAACTCAGGAGGTTTTTCCATAAGTTAATTTCCAATTTTTCTTAGCCTCTTCTCAAGTATGTATGCATAAATCTTGCCTGGAAGTAAGGAAATTCCTCTGTAATTCTTATCTCATCTTTCCTTTCATTTTAGGCTCAATGGCCTGTCACTGCAAAGTAACTTATTAACCTGCTTATTGCTTATGACAGGATAGTTAATTGGTTAATTCATATCTGCTATGTCTGTAAACTGCATATGTTCTTCTGACTGATTTGCCTACTTTGGTGGATGAAAAACTCTGCTATGTGCCTTCTTCGAGTCCACCTAAGAGTTCATTTTTATATCCCTGGAAACAATCCAACTGCATGCTTCCTTTTTCTGAGTTGATTAGTCATTTTTTTCTTCAGAGTATACCACTGAGATTTCATGTTTGCATCTTATTTTCAAATTATTATTTTTTTCCAGAATATTATTTATATAACTGAGTCTACAGTTTGCCTCTAAAGCACTCAACTTTGATTCTTTTTAAAAATGTTTGTATATATTTTTACTTTCAACAAACCACTGATAAGCTGGTAAGCACAACATATAGCCTTTCTCAGCTAAGCCAACCCAATCTTCCGTGGTGTGACCTGGTTTTACAAACAGAGAGTAATGCTACCATAAATGCTTATCTTTGCTAGTTAAAGGTAATGGCAAGATCCTCAGGTAGTAGATGACATCACCTGCTGAAACACCTCTGTGTTGCATATCAGAAGCATGAAGTGACTTCTGCAAAGTTTGGTTCTCACAGAAAATTTCCTGGTTTTTGTATTCCTCCCTGTTACTTGTTATATGTAGAGTGACAGATTTACACAGTAGGAACCCCAAACTGCCTCCATTCAAGGATACAGCAGTAAAATGGTTCAAAAGGCTAGCCAAAAGTATCTTAGGAACAATACATCTCTACACTACTGCAAAAAATATACCGAGTTAATTAATTAAATATATATATATATATATATATACACAAAAACAATATACAAAGACAATGAAAATAGGCAGAAGCATTGAAAATATCAACTGCATTGTGAATGGAGAACCTATAGAACAAGTAAAACATTTCTGCTACTTAGGCACGATTTTTAGTGAAGATGGTAAATTAAATATGGAAAAAGACAACAGCATCAACAAAGCTGGTATTGGTAGGAAGTCAACTGAATAAATTTATATGGAATAAGAGAGAAATTAGTCAAATAGTAAATTTTTCATATAGTACTATCCTATCCTGTACATCCCTTGAGGGTATATGGCAGGAATTTGATGATAATAAATAAATAAATATATATATATCAAAAATCATAATTTCTATACATACTAAATTAGCCGTATACAAGACAGTGTTCAAACCAATTTTAACTTATGGATCTGAGAGCTGTGTTAAAAATAAAACATTTGACCCAAAGACTAGAGACCATAGATATGAGAGTCCTGAGAAAAATTAGGGGCGTAAACAGATGGTATCAATGGCAATATCATATTAAAAATGAGGATATTAGGAAACAACTTGATATTGTCAGCATCAAGGAATGCGTTAGCAGAGCTAATCTCTGGTGGTATGGTCACTTAAACAGAATGGGTGAGGAAAGATTAGCAAAACAAGTGTTCTCTGCCAGGTTGGCAGGAAAAAGACCCAGAGGAAGACCAAGATATAGGTGGACTGATACTGTAAAAAGTGCCTTAGAAGACAGAAATATAAGATCTGATAATGTTGGAGTCTTGACAGGTAACAGACTGATTTGGAGGAAAATTGTAGATAGGAAATTAGTAATGATGTAAATTTTTCATTTAGTACTATCATATATGCGGTACATCCCTCGAGGGTACATGGCAGGAATTTGATGATGATGATGATAAATAAATAAATAAATATATATATATATATCAAAAATCATAATTTCTATACATACCTTTTCTTCTTTACTTTTTTGTGTTTTATAAGCATTGAATGCCTGTTTCTTTTCATTTAATTTCTTTAGAGTGCCATATCTAGTGTCATTAACAATCAACTTTAATGCTTGCTCCCAGCTTGCATTGCTTGGTACAGTCTGAAAATTAAATTTTAGAAATAATTTATATCGTGCACAATTTAAATTCTATAAAAAATTAAAATGAAAAACAAAACTTATTGAAGCAAAATATAACATGATTTTGAATACACATATGAATCCTCAACATGATTATGCCAACTGCATACATAAAGTGTGTGTGTGTGTGTGTGTGTGTGTGTGTGTGTGTGTGTGTGTGTGTGTGTGTGTGTGTGTGTATTTTCCCTCCCAATAGTAACCTTACTAAGTAATTTATTTCCTACTTGCTCCAGTGCATATATTATGTGTAGCTTCTAAATAACTGATTAACATTTATATTTATAGTTTTGTATCAATATTCATATTCAGATTTATATTTTTACATCTATATGTATGTATTCGTATATTAACATCTATATTTACACATATCTCATCTTCCTTTTACCCTCTTTTACCTTGCGGTATCGAGAGTTTATTAATCATCAGACCTCAAACCGTTCACAGGATGTGGTGGTCAGCCCTACGCCCCGGTGTATCCTATGTCCTTAGTGTTGAGTTCTCAAGGCCGGTTTGCCTACTTTGCGGCGTGAAAAACCCCAGGATAAACTTGGGGGGGGGACCTACTGCCCAAGACCGGCAAACGTAGCCATGGCTGAGGAAGATCCTTCAGCTCCTCACATCACCAACGGGAATCAAACCTACGACACTCTTTCCCCAGGTATATGGTTACGAAGCGCATAGCCACTAGGCTAACCTAGCGGAATTTACATTTATATATCTACATATTTTATATTATATAATCCAAATATTATGGGCAATTTATATTACATTATAAAATACAGGATTTAAATAAAATCAACCTCATTAGAAAATTTAATTCTCTTAAATCTATACAGGATAGCAAAACTTCTCATTTTGACTCTACCTATTTAAAAAAAGTTATCAATAAGTCTTCCCATCAACTATCTTTGGCAGAAGAAAGCATACTTGCTAAAGGTCTCAACTTTGTCTCTGCTCCTACATCTATTCCTAAAGAACATAACAACTGGAAGTGGATCCTATTGGTAAAATTAAATAATTATGAGTAATACTTTTGGATAATCTCTGTTAGGGGCATCCAAATGGAGTCCAATAGCTGGCAGTCATAGATTAAGTGATTAACAGTCAGTTGAAGGTGTAAACTAATACAAAATTTCCTGTTAGTAGCATGGTTAAACCTGGAGAAATGGTGTTTATTTTCAGCCAAAGCTTGCTTCTGATAGTTGGCACAAATTCTATTGTTGCCGTTTTTTTTTTTATATATGTTTTCCCATTCATCTGCCAACAAGCTTAGGCTTATTTCTTCATTTTTATAGCTGATTTTATGTTCTTTTGGGTAATTTATATTTAACCATTTGTTTACAGTCATTTCTTTAGCCAGCTGATCAGCTCTCTCAATCCCCATTACCCAAGTATGCACCTGTTGGATCCTACTTCTTCTTAATCTATACTCTGGATCCGACATGTTATTTATTATGATGTTCTTAACAAAATAGAAGGTTGCTAGTTGATTTCTAATTCAAATATAAAGAAAATTTATATTTAGAGACTGCGCCACTTTATATCTGAATTAGTTCAAGAATTGAAGATAATCCAACTCACAACTATCTCTCCTTTTAGGTGTTAATATTATAAATACTGGCCGAGTATATTTAACTTATTTATCACTCCCGCTTTGGTTCGAATATTTTATGAATGGTGCAGCAAAAGAGATTCAGGCAAAATACAACTTTAGATAAACAAAAACAAACATTTAATTTAGAATCACAAGTTTTACACTTAACTTCAAATCACTAATTAAGTTATTAGAAACACTTCAGCCTTCCTGGCAATACAGTCATGCAAACTCAGACAATGGTAATTCTGCTATCTCTACTTTACAGTCTGCTCACAGTTCCTTAAATTCCAAATACAATAAAATTTTCAGTAACACTTCTTCACAAACAATCACTTTTAATTTTACACTTCGGCTAATTCTCCACAATAGTTACTGTTAGTATCAGGGAATTCTAAGATGAAACTCGCACACTTCTCTTAAGGTGGAATAATCTTGCCGATAATCTTTTCTTCTTCATTTACTTATACGTAAACACTTTTTATAACTGTAAACACCTTGAACAGTAAACAGCACTCATTAAAATAATTCTTCTAAGCAATAACTGAATTAATCATCGGTCACAATACACATAAACAAACGTTGTTGCATAAAGTACTACCGATCACTCATGAAATAAAGCAATACAATAATTCCTTAACTTTAGGAATTATTGTATTGCACAGTTGTTCATCCCTCCGGCATTCTATTAATTCTTTAAGCACTATACTTCTGAATACAACTATCGTTAAACTTCAATTTTCACAGCCTCTACTTATTCTCTATACTTCAAGTAGACTATACTTCAAGGTTCCGTATGTCCTTGAAAGGTCGGCCCTGAAATTAAATCTCAACTCAAGTAATCGCTAGTCTATCCGTATCACTTAGCTATCTTCCGTAGCTTTATTTGTTATTTCGAAACTTATAAGCTAACCGCTTCTCGACTAGTAGACTTTATTTAGCTGCTTGAGTGACTTGCCGACTCGCAATTATCGCACTGTGATTTTTGAATGCCGAATGCTCCGCTTCCAACCTAATGCCAATCCCTCTCTAATAAATCTCTAATGCTCCTCCTTTTCCAGCGTTCCTCGCTTTTTATATCTGTTTTTCCCGCCTAAATTCTTCTTGTGATTTCTTTCTAAAACTCTTTTCAATAAACCTCACGTGGTGTTCCAAAACGTTCGCTCACTTACATACGTTTCCATGACAACAAAACAAAATATAATAAAATTGAGCTATTACATAACGTTAAACTTTACAAACAGGAATAAATAGAGAATATTTACATTTCAAATAATGCGCAGTTAAATTATCAAATACAAGTTCTTATAATATTAACATAGTAATAATAAAAATAGCTTAATAATATTTAATACAGTCTTATCACTATTAATACATATCTTTGATTAGATAATTAGATATTAGACAAAATTAAAGTAGTTATATGAATATTAATTTGTAAAATAAGTTGTTTACATTAAATAATATTTACAAGTCTAGCCTTTGTGATGGAAGATCATGTTGGATTCTGAAGCAAATAATAATTACTCTAATCTCTACATAATCAGAATCCAACACACCCTCACCCATTCCTCTAGTCAGATTCCTTATCAGATTTTGTGTCTGCTCTATTAACGTCAGGTGGTTGTTCTGGTTTTTTTTTATGCCATCAATACTGCTTCTACTGTCACTGTAAATTGTCATGGGCTTTTGATGAGAGATGTTGAGTTATATTCCCAGAGATATGTAAGCGAATAAACTAAGGCAAGTTGTTCTACTTGGTTGTTTGAGAAGAGGGAATATAGTCTAAAATAGTGTTCTTATATAATCGACTGTCTGTAATATACTATGAAGGAACAGTCAGCATTTCCTTCTGTTTTACTCCTATTAGTATATATGTGGTATACGTCACTGTCAGCATTTTCCTCCTTTTTAATATATATTTTCTTTGTGAGTGACGCCACTTACTATAGAGAAGTGGAAGTTCAAAGTGGTTTGGATCAATCTTGGCATTTCCATTATACCTTCTGAAAGTGACTTTATAAGACAGAACTCTTGCATCTTCAAGCAAATTAGTGTTAAGTCAACCTTTAATTATTCATATGGCTATAAGGTGCAATGCATGATATTAATGACAGTATAGCTCTGGTATGTATTGTTTTCAGCACTCATTGACCTAGTCCAGCGGTGGCGAACCTTTTTATGTGCACGTGCCGGGCAGTTTTTAATAGGGGAAAAATTAATAGAAAATTAATCTAAGTTTATTTATTAATTTTATAAATAATTTTTATAGTTTTATAAAAAATTATTCATAATTTATAAATAATATTTTATTTTATTTATAATATTTATTTATATATAAATTTATAATATTATTCAGTAAAATTGATTATTGTATTATTAAATTGATTTTATGTTGGTTTGAAAAAGAAAAAAAAAACGGTAGTGAGAAAAATATTTATGCATTGTAACTCACCATCGAAGTTAGCTGAGCAGGGGAAGCAGCAGAAGCATGTCAACTTGTCTGCGAAACGCTTACCATATTTCTTCGAAAATAACTCACCCTCATGTACAACTCTCACCCCTGATTTTACATTATGAAAAAAAAAAAAAAAAAACATTTAAAAGTTTTGCATGTACCTCACACACAAAAAATGTTTAAACATGTTCACGTCGAGGCGATAGTGACTCATTATACTGCAGATGCAAGAAAACAAGTAGTTTTATTGTATCCCTGAATAAGTTATAGAGCCTTTTACAGTCTGTGTAATTTATTTCTCAACAAATAGTGAAATTACAGACAGCTGGAATAAAAACGTTGCTAATTAATGAAGCACATATTCCCTCTCATAGAAACTATGCTGTATAGACTCAAGCAAAACCATATGTTGCACAGGAAGCACAGTATCTAACTAAAAACTATTGTCCAATTTTTCAATTATATGAAATAAGTGTTTGTTTGATTGCATTTGAAATTCTCGATGTCATTATGACAGATCACAAAGGCTAACTTCAAATAAAATTCTACCACAAATTGAAACATGCATATGATGTTTGTGTGAGTTCCCCTGCCAGCTCAAATGTAAACAGGCAGCATTAAAAATCAACCAAGGGTTGAAACTTTGTGTGAATTGAGCCTGCTGGTAATGAGAAGTTCCGTCGGAACGATAAACGACACCCCGTCGTGAATGTGTTAAAACCAAGAAATATATAGTGAATGTTGGTATGACAGTTTCAGATATTATGGAATTTGGTTGAAGAGATTTAGCATTTCAACTCAACAATTGTCGGTTGCCTTTGTCTTTGGTTGCGTGATCTTTTGTTAATACCACACCAATCACATGCACGTCTTTATAGCTGCTCTCTGGTGTAAAACAAAATTTAACTTGTACGTATTGTAACAATTTAAAAAAAAAAGTTGAATAATTTATAAGCGTATAAAAGGATATCACATGTAAATCGTTGACGTGCCAGCAAAATTCTCGGATGTGCCACCTCTGGCATGCGTGCCACAGGTTCGCCATCTATGGCCTAGTCCCTGGTGTATCCTTGCTCATTTAGAAGGTTTACAGTTTGTAAGCTTTTCTGACTACATACAAGATGTGCTTGTTAAAGTCAAATTTGTTGTCTATTGTTACTCCTAGGTACTTTAATTCACTGGCTACCTCTAAAGCTAACATGTTTAGGAAGACTGTTATAGATTGTTTCGGTTGTTTACATGAAATGTAGAGCACTTTAAAATTGGCCTATTGAAAGTAACTCTTTCTTATAAAGAAGAATTTTAGATTATCTGGTCTTAGCTCATTACTGCAAGCCCACAAAATACATGCAAACTTGCCACCACTCTTCACAAAAATTTGGAGTCATGAACATCCTCAAAAACAGAGAAATAACAATTTACTTTAATGAGCAAGCTCTTAATCAAGTAATGTTGATGCTCTGTTTATGATGGTGTTGATGACTCCAACATTTAGAAACAATGGCTATAGCAAAAATACTATCAATAAAATTATTCACAAAACTTCATCTAAAAATAGAAATAATACAGATTACAGTAAAATTATAGCATTCCATACATTAAAGGAATATGAAATAAAATAAATAAAATGCTACACCATTACAACTTTAATGCTACTTTTAAACCACCTATAAAACTGAAACACAATTTCAACTCCTTTCCTCCCTACCCCTGTGGTATACCAAATCAAGTGCACCTGTAACTTACCTTATATTGGTGAAATTGGATGCATATCCCAACCCATAAAAAATAAACAATATACATCAAAATTAACAATTTTGGTAAACAGGTCCCCTCTGGTCATGCTGTTAATACTCTACATTGGAAAATGACTGGAAAAGAATCTATTTTTTTATATCATACAAAAAACATAGTAAGAATGCAAATTTAAGGGAGCCTGTGGAATTTTGATCAACCATCCTAATCTAAACAATAAAGAGAGTCTAAAAATCCCAAGAATGTGGATGGCACACATTCTTGTATATAAATCCCAATCCACACAACTTCTGTTTCAAGTGATCCAACAAACCCTCACTTGCTGGAATAAAATTCACAAGCAAAATATCTACTATAACAAACCATTCTTGTGGTCTCCACAAATCTCCTGTAATGAGAGTTAAATGTACCTAATTATTTGAATATAAAAATCATATAAGTAATGCCTGGGATTGACAAAGAATGGTGATTTGGAGAAATTCACTGAAACAGTCAACTCTTAGTATAGTGAGCTCTCAAGAACTAAAAGAGCAGTCCACAATGGAAGACTTGGCAGAATATTTTTTTTTTTATTTAAAATAGCATTCATGCTACAGGCTTTGTATGATATATCTATAACTGTGAGCAAGTTCACTAAAGCAATATTTACAAAAACCAACTTTTCACATGGAAAAAATCTGAAAAACCCTGTCTTAGCATTCTGATGATGGGTATCTGTAAACAAGGAGGTTTGTGGTTAAGTGTATTATACTCCAATTAAAATCAAGTGATCTGCTATGTATGAGTGTGTATGCATGCTATTTATTTTAAACAATCATTTTTTATGACTAATTTACTATCTAGTATTACTATTTAATTATTTTTTATTGGAAAAAGCATAAGTTTATAGCAAAAGGTCAATAAGCCCCCCCACCCAACCCAAACACACAAAAAGTTGTAAATCCATAGTACATCAGTACTGTGAAGAATAGGCCGAGAATGTTTTTATTGATTTTTTACCTTTTGTATTTTATTTATTTTTTACATAGTCTGGAAACCCTGTTCTAGGGACAAAGAGGGAATTTTTTTCAAGCCATGTCAGACCTCCAATAATTAGTGTGGTGGTCTTATACCAGGAAATAAAATTTATCTCCCACTTAAAGAAAATCACAAAAATCCACACCAAATGCAGGATTCAAACATGGGAAGCATTAACCACTTGGCCAATCATACCAGTGATGATCTCACTATGGACATTGCAAAGAATAAAAGTATTTAACATAGAATATTTACCATTATGAGTATCTTGTCACATTATCAGAGTGAATACACAATTCTGTTCTAATGCTCTTGTTAAATTCTGAATGAAAGAGAATTTATTCTCTAATTATTTCATTCAGATTTAACAAGTAACAACATTCCTGGAGCTAATAATTGTGCATCAGAGAACAGAAAACTAATTATAAATTACTGATAACGGTTATAACTTAAGTATTTTTCTTTATCCTTTATACTCTTGTTGGTCATTGTTAAATTTATCAGAAGTTAAAAATATGTGAACCTTGTGTTAATGTGTAAGTATCTGAGCCATATTGCAAGCAAGATAATCAGATTAAGCATTGAAAACCTGAGGCGAACACATGCACCAGAGTCGAGTTACGTGCGGAAGTTTCTGGCAAAGCATGCTAGGAGAAGTGGCGGCACTGGGTGCTGGAGGAGTTAGGTGTTGAGCGCAAAAAAGGAGGGGAGACCGTGACGTAGGAAAGTGAACCTTGGATATACAGAGCTTGGCGGGGCCAGCTCAGGCCTTTTTTTTCTTCATTCTACGGATTGGAGTTCCAGAATTCCCGAGGAAGGTTGCAGGAGCGCGCGGACATGTCGTTGGGCAGCCCACAGGTCAAGCAGTAGTT
Source organism: Typopeltis vanoorti (assembly GCF_054136105.1). Taxonomy (NCBI): domain Eukaryota; kingdom Metazoa; phylum Arthropoda; class Arachnida; order Uropygi; family Thelyphonidae; genus Typopeltis; species Typopeltis vanoorti. The sequence continues at coordinate 81,330,179 of NC_143554.1, forward strand.
CAGCGAGTACAGACCTCAGCCCTGCAGAAGATACAGCGCAGACCGACAAGTTATGCCGAACCACTGGATCCGATAGTGGCAAGCTAGAGTAGCTTACTTCGAAGGAGGCAAATCGTGTCCAAGCCCACCGGTTGATTCTTTCAGATGAAATCAAGTAGATGCATGGTCAACGAGACGAAAGCTCTCCAGAGACATATGAGGAGAAGGTCAAGTATTTCTACGGTCCATGGTAATGTAAAATTTTGTTCTATTATGCATTTGTACTAAGAGGGATAATTCATGCAAGGAACTTTCTAGTTATTCAAGTTTCATTAAATGAAAGGACTCTAGGGCTTAAACAAGGAGAAAAAGGGGGAACCGTATGTTCTAAGAAAAAAAAGGTTGCGTAGGAATATGTTAATGCTATATGGTGTACTCAGTCTGTTAATTCATTAGCCTCTAGAAATGTTGTTTACTGATTGGGATGTTTAGCTACTAGTTGAAGCTCTAATCTAGTTTGAATTGAGATTTTGAGGCATGTTATAAAATGTTAAGGGTGAGTTTGTATCACTTAATTAATTGAACTCAATCTGAAGGATGACTGTGATTCTAAGCTAGTAATTGTTATTATCTGTAATATATCTGATTTGATGAATAAATGTCTTTTTTTTTTATTAATCTAACGACTTGCCTGATTTTGATCTCTTTGCACCGCCCATGAAAGTCAGAACCAATGCGGGAGTTAAGACGTAAGAGTAGCTATGACTGCAATGAAATATAGGTTTTGTAAAATTTAAGTACTTAACGAACTTATCAAGGAATTAATTAATAGTGTACAATTCTAAGTGTTAATTCTCTGATATTGAGTTATTCTCCTGTGTAGAATTTAGGATGGCGCAGCATCATAATATAAATTTTTCCTAAATCCGAAAAGGGATTAGCACTAGAAACAAAGCAAAGGAATTGGGTAGCAATTCCTTTGCTACCCAATTCCTTTGCTTCGTTTTGACAAAGGGATTGCTACCTAAAGTGCCTTTGGGTAGCAATCCCTTTGTCTTCCAAACTTTGCACACTCTTCATTAGATTAATTGGCGGCACGGAATTGAAAGTGTGACTGCATACGATAATATAATCAAGTAGAAAATTATATAAAAACAAGAGTAAGAAAATATTACACTCTCCAGCTAGTCACATGATGTTCACTTCACTGTCTGCAGAACAAGCACTCTGTAGTGTCTGCTGTTAGTTCTCACTTCATGGAACTGTCCATTCTTCTTGTGTATTCACGCTGATGATGTTATGAAGTCATCACAAAAGTATTTTTATGCAATTTACATTTATAGTCAGTGAATTATGTCTATGAATTATGTTAGTATTAATAATTGAACTAGTTCACTGTAACAAATTACTGAAAAGTCCTGATCAAAGCCCCATAGGCAAATGCTATTATAAAGAAAAATCATTATAGAAAATTATCCATTATAATAAATTATAAAATAAACTATTTCAGTAGCCTCATCAAGTTTGCTATAGCGAGAGTTGACTATACAATTTTATTGTAAAGAAAATCCACTAAAGAGAATTTCCTTTAGTGAACTTGTAAGAACCATTTCTGTGGTCTCTACAAATTCACTAAAGTGAGAGTCAACTGTATTTATAGTGTATCTGTGACTATGATAAGGCTGCAGTGCATAATTCATTTGTAGTTTACTGGGCACAGGATTAAAAATTCATAATGTGTATATACTAGCATTATTTATAACAGGTTTAGCTAAATTAAATTAACACGCTTTATAAATCAGGATGTTATCATAAGGTCTAGCTTTTGCAGATCTAGCATCATGGACATTTATGAAAGTTTAAAATATGTCACATTTATATAGAAAGCCTGTGCCTTGTTACAATGAGGCACAAGCAGTCCATGTAGTTTAAACTTTCATAAATCTGATGGTTATATAAATGTAACATTTGCAGAATATTCATTGCAGTTTTGGTAATCATTGCAGAGAAATAGGAAGGAGACAGTTATAAGCCTTACCTTTTCACGGAGCAAGTCCTTAAATGCCTCAATGGCCTCTTTCTTATCTTTAAAAATAATAGGTTTAGCAGTTGTATCAGGTGACTCTTCATCATTGCTCTCTATCCTACTACACAGAAGAGGAGCATACACTTTAAAAATGTAAAACTATAAATTAACTAATAAAAATTTGTACTACTATAAGTAAAATTATGTGGTTTTTTTTGTTTTTTTTATAGACAGACAAAAATAATTCACATAGCCAACTCTCTATTTAGCAAGCTCGATACTTATAAACTACTAAAAGGTTCAAGCCAAACTCCATAATATAACACTATTTTAAATAAACTTTGCTACAGAAATTTTCCAATATAATACATTACTGTTGTGATCACTGTAATTTCACTATAGTAAGAATCCACTAAGACAATAAGACTCTGGAATGTTGGCATGGAGAGAGATTAAAGGAATGTTAATTCCAGAGTTTAGTGGACAGGAGAAAAAAAGAGGTGATATGATAGAAATGTTAGTGAGGGGATTTTATCAGATTAATACATAGAGGATTCTAAAAAATGTAGATGAGAGGGGAAGGACAACTACAGGCCATCCTTGGAAGTTGTGTAAGAGTGTTGTTAATTAATTAGTGCATGATGATACAACAGCCATGAGTCCCATATGGATAGTACAGCAACATCTCATGAAACCAACATGAAGCTATTAGTTATAATGTATTTTTTTGTCTGTCAATTGGGTGTGTTCTCCTGATCAGTTTGAAGAATGAAAAACCCCAAGTTTCCAGTAAGGGGAAAACCCTCTACTCCATGAGACCGGATAACTCACCTTTAGTCGAAAGAGACCAGATAAAGGTTCCTCACACTACGGATGGGAATCGAACCCAGGTCTTTCCAACCAAAGAGTGTAGTGAAGAAGAGTATGAGAAGTAATTTTACATGGAGAATTGAAAGTGAATGGAACTCATTACTAGAACATATTGAGAATGCAGAGAAAAGTTCAATATGATAAATATGTTTTCGGGTGAATGAACCTCCTCCCACAATGAATCTGCTGACTCCATGCACTGAAGTGTCATGATAATAATGGTAATGAAATAATCATTGGGAACTACTTCATTACTTGTATAATGAGAAAAGGAAGCATGGTTTACACTGTGGAATTCATTTGAGATTTTGCAGTGGAATTCATAAAACCAAAGAAACAAAATAAGATATTTATTTAGCTGCTAATAATTTGCTGGCTTTGCTAGTTTGCCATAGTACACAAGCACTGACAATTTGTTAGTGGTGGGAACAATTTAAAATTGTAACTAACATAGAAAGAAATCTGAATTTGGTAGTTTCTGCTACTGGATATAAAGAAGTTTGTTTTTGTGTCAAGTTGGACATCTCCAAGATTTTTGGTAAATTAATTCTGTAGAATGAAAAACCCCAAGTTTCCAGTAGAAAAAATCCCCTACCTCCATGAGACCAGATAACTTAATGAGATTTGGGAAATGCTCCATTGCTACTGCTAGGCTACAAAAACAATCTCTTCAATTTGTAACAATGCCTATGGAACACTGCTGGGTTTTTTCCCGTTTAATCCAGTGTGAAGAGATTCTAAAGAATAATCTACCAATACAGACTTGTCATAATGGTAGCAAATGCATCCTCCCCCCCCCCAGAGGCAATGTCAAATGATCTTCCTGCTCTGTGCATAGTGAGAAAATTCAAAAGTACAAGGCACTTCAAACACTCCTGGATGCGATACAAGATGGAGTTTGTCTGTAAGTAAACAGATGATGGTTGCTAATTTGATATGTGGTTTAAATATGATAGGGAGCTTGTATTTATAAAGCACTATCTTTTCAGATGTGTCCTGAATATATAAGATAGTGATAGTTGCACAGCAGACTTCGTGTATTAGGGAATTGAGGTACATGTATTTTATCTATTTTAAATGTGTTACAGCTAACAGCTAAAAATGTGAAGTAGTCAGAATATTTTTAGCCAGTGGCTATAACTACTTTAAGATAGATAAAATACTAAAAAAACAGTGAAATATTAGCAGCTAAATAAATATTATTCAAGAATTACACTTCAAAACATTAAATCAACAACTGTTAACATCTAAGCTTATTCACATGTCTGCATTACAGAATATTGGGGATGACTTACTTGCAGAGAAGCCAAACGCTTTCATACATTTAGCTGTCATGAAGATATTTCATGCATAAACTTTACTTGCTTATGCTGGGTAAAATATGGATGTAAATAAAACTCCATGGTGGACACAGGAAGTTAGAGAGGCAGTGAAGGAAAAGAAGAAAGCATATCAAAAGTTCCTGGCAAATAAGTCAGCTTGTGCTCTTAGAGAATACAGAGACAAATGTAAGAAAGCTAAACACTGTGTAAAACTAGCTAAACAAAAGTCATGGGAAGACCTTTGGTAAGAACATAGAAAATAAATATCAAGGTGGCGGCAAGATATTCTGGAGGTTGTTGAAGAAGCTCAGAAATGGAGGAAAGAGTGCTGTAAAAGGAATTAGAAATGATAAAGGTGACATGAAAACTGAAGAAAAAGATATCTTTGATGTTTATGTTAGTTACATCGATTGTTTCTGTTCGTGTAAAAATAATCATAATTTGAAATTATGAATATTATTACAAATTGTTTATGTTAGTATATTAGTTTTGTTATTAGCAGTATAATAGTTTTGGTTTCATAACACATATATTGGCACTTGCGATATGCCCGTTATTTATATTATTATTGTCAAAATGAAATGTAAAGTATTTGAAATCTTAATGTACTTACTAGATTCTGATAATTGTGTTACTTTCAATTCTGTTTTTGTAATTTAAAATTATCTAGTATTATTTTTCAAAAAGACATTCTTGTTACACTAACAAATACGACCTGTCAGCCATTATACGTAACTTCTTGCTTGCCATTTTACATGGAATGCACATGCTCGCTGAGGAGTTTGAGGCGTGATTGACAGCTGACAGAGAGTATTCGGTATCGAGGAAAACGAGAGAGCTAATGGAAGTTTAAGAGTGCAGACCGGAGAAATTTTGTTGTTAGAAAGTTTAAGTATTTTACATGACAGTCGGAAGAATATTAATAGAAGATTCCAAAAAGGAATAGTAGAACTGTGAGTCTTTAAACTGGAGGAGTTGAGACTGTCAATAAGTATTTAGTAAATAAAAGAAGATATTGCAGTCGATGTTCTAACTGAATGTTCAAGGAAACACTGATTGGAAAGTTTCATCTGTCTTAAGGATGCCAGATCTATTTGTTATTTATTATTATCTACTGGAAAAGGCAACAGAATTAGCTGAACTTTGATATGTTGTTTATAAAGTAATACAAGTAACTTTTTTCCTCCGATACAAAAATTAGTAAATTATGTGTCAAATCGAACTGCAAGAAGTAAGAGTATTTATACTTCAGTGAATTCAGAGTAATTATACTTCAGAGACAGGAGGAATAATATTGTGTGCTACATAAAGATGATAAGAAAGGATCCTATGGAAAAGAAGAGAATTTTATATTTTCGGAAAAGACCCTAACAAAGAAACGATGAGCATTTTATTATTGTGAAAAACAAGGTGTTTAGTCTGGTAGACATGATTAGGTATATGTAAACAATTCAGTAATAGAATGAGTCAGAGAATGGATGATTTTAATATTTTTGGATAAGAAAATCTGTAAAGTGTAGATTTATTTTAGAAGGCCTTGGATCCAGTATTTTGTAGTTAGTTATGTAATTTTATTTAAAGTGTATATATTGTTTTAGTTTTTTTAAAATTGTTTTAGATTTTTTATATTGTGTATTTTTTTTTTTTTCAATCCAATCAGAATTGAATTGGAATTACTCAATTCCAATTCAATTCTGATTGGAATTGAGTAATTCCAATCAGAATTGAATCTTGTATAATAATAAACACTCAGAGTATAAAAACCAATCTTTATAGAGACAATCTCTAATCTCTTTACACAATTATAGACTATATACAGCTCTGTATGACATTTACTTACGTATAATTGAAGTGTTCAGAGTTTTTTCTTAGCACCTTACTATATGTCATTTCCAGATTCACAAAACTACATATAGAATGTTATACTCTCAGTTTCTCAACTTTTTTTTTTTTTTTGCATTAATCCAAATCCAAAGAAGTGAGAAGGTCAAATCCAAAATTTGACCTTCTTTTCAGGTTCTTTTCAGCATTTCAGGTTTCCGATGGTATTTTCTAGCTAAAGTATAGATATGTGCTCTTGACTGCATTCCTTTTGAATATTTCTGACTACTGTTCTGTCAATGATCATTATGTTTAACATTTTTTACAACTACTCTTCCAATTATCCAAAATACCTTTAATCTCGGTATCCAAGTTACCTTTAATCATTTCTTTTATGCTACTCTTTCCTCTATTTCAAGCTTTTTTTCATTACCTTCCAGATTCTTTTGTCACATTTGTGATATTTATTCTCTGTATTCTTAACCAGTCTTTCCATGACTTTTGCTTAGCTACTTCACATTTAGCTTGCTTACATTTTGCTGTACATTCTCTCAGAGTATCCATCTACTGCCTTACTTCCAAGGAATATATAATTGCTCTTTTCTTTTTGAGGACTGCCTCTTTTTTTTTCTTTTTTTTTTAAATCATGAAATTAAATTTTTTCTATCGTTACAAACGACTTCATCACATACTTCCTTGGCTGAATGAATGCCGAATCACTGTTTTTTTTCAGAGTTTGCCAGTGGGTCTCCAAGAATTCAATCTTGTTTTTAAACTCCCATTTTTTTCCTGAATATTTATTTGTATATATGAGTCTACAGTTCACCACTAAAGGCTCCTCAATTTTCATATTTTTAAAACTTTCTTGCACATTTTTCTTATTTCTCAGTCTTTTCTCCATTCTCCATGTGAATTTGAGAACATTTTATCTTGCAACATAACTAGTGATGGGCAAAATGGTAAGAAATTCTGTTTGTGTTCTGAACAGAATTTCTTACCATTATTATTATTAGCTTTTTGCTCTTTTTTCCAAATTTCACAAAACATTTTTATATGTCAGATATTCATTTCCTATTATGGTATTTAGATCTCCAACAAAGGCCAGCTGAATATACTACCTACCAGATTGTCAATAAAAACACTTAGTGGATTAGGAATGTACAGCCTAACAAGACAGTTGAAATATCATACTTTTACAATATTGGAGATTAATGTGTGTCAAAAGTAGACACCATTTCCATATATCAGGATGCACCTGATATTTGTCAACCCCTTGACCTTTTAGCTGAGCATACTTTGACATTTTGCTGATGTGATGTTTCAACAAGAATGTCACTGGAACATTTTTTTAATGCTTTGGTAGATCCAATTCTTCTGAATAAAGAAGAGCGACATTTTCCCTATTGACTTTTCACCTGTTGCACAGATGAGAAATAACTATATTTATGTGTGTCAAATGGTTTTTTTTTCTTTTATTTCCATTATCAGATGATATGTCTACATTATCTGTACTTGGTTAAAGCCTTGTGAGAGCAGTGAATAATTTGTGGATGAAGGATTTATACTCAAAAGGGATTTTTGGTTCAGCACCAAAAATTCCAACATATCATGGAGTCACACACAAGCATCCACTATCTGGAGAGCAACAAATGTACTTGGAAATGGAATGCCTCCATTACCCTGGATACTATACTAGCACCATGGTAAGCCCACTAGCTGAATGATCCTAGCTGGGCCATACAGTACTGTCTGCCGTGTTAAAGCAGGGAACAACATAATGCAAGACTTCCAGTATTCCCCTTTCTGGATATTCATGGGATTTATTTCAGTGCATAGCAGCTAAGGGTAGTGGATCCCAGAGATAGCAGTCTGGAGGATAGGACAGAGTAAAGAAGACTCAAGAGAAGTATAGCAAAGAATACAGAAAAAAAAAATGAAAAGGGCCAGTATCATCACTAGGAGGTTCCCAGACAAGCGATGAAATTCATCTCCCACCTGAAAACAATCGCAAACATTCATGCTAATTGGAGGATTTAAATCCACGTCCTGGAAAGCAGGTATGTTAACTACTCAGCAAAGGCAGCAGGATTTTTTTTTTATGTATGTTAACTATACTGGCAAAGGTAGCTTTTACACAGACACACACACACACACACACACACACACACACACACACACACACACACACACACACACACACACACACACACACACACACACACACACACACAATTTAATAAGAGGAGTGGCAGTGGTAATAAGCAGAAAGTTTGCAACTACACTAAAAATTCACCTTTGGTCTAAATAGCTAAAATGCATTACCTATTTTAATAGATCAATTACTGAAATATAGTTCACATTTTCTGCTTTTCTACCTATTTTCATAATTTTTCTCATTTTATTGTCTACCCCCCCCCCCCCCACACACACACGCTGATGCATTGAAGATGCTTATAAGAATGCTTATTATGGCGTGCTTAAAAGTGCAAATTAATGTCAGCAAAGACTGCACATGTGGTGTTATCAATCTGCTCTCACGAAAGAAAGAGAACTTGTCTGACAATTAATGCATAGGCCTTTTTGGTGACTTAAACGGTAGCATGGTTTTTTAAACCTGAAGATAATGCCTGAGCTATGACAGCATTTGAGGAATGTCAGTCAATACAAGTCTCACTAATCTGTCTACATTTATCAAACTGATGCTTCCACAATAGACCACTACCATGGTAGTGGTCTATTGTGGAAGCATCAGTAGACCACTACCATGGTACAGATGCATAAATGCTTATTTGATATTTTTGATTCATGGAAGAAATATGATTATGGATAAAATCAAATACAAAGATATGATATGTATGTATATTACAGGTCAATGCACAAAGTAATCCTAATTTGTCATAACTGGCACCCTCTATGGGTGCAATGAAGAGTTCTTGTTCTTCAGCTAACAGTCTCATGAAAGCCTTGGTGGTGATCAAGGTATGAGTGAAAAAAAAGCATACAGGTCTAACCATCCTTGTGGCACTAAAGCTATTTTACTTTTCTCAGGAAACTATTTAAATTTCAGGTTAATAAGAGATAAAATTTTAATTAATCAAAGTATAATAAACAAGGAATTTCGTATATGAAATACTTACTTTTCTTCTTCTTGTCCTAGGTCAGGGGTTAATACAGATGTTTCTGAATTGGCTGTAGCAGGAACTGCAGTAATGGAGGTACTAGAAGTAATTGTTGTAGTTGGTGAACCAGTATAAATGGAAGAAGCAACTGCATTTGAGGTGGTAGCTATAGTAGCAACAGGAGTAGTGGCCAGTGCTGCTCCTGCAGTGACAGCAATTGTACTAATGGAAATAGCAGCAGCAGAAGAAGAAACCACGGGAGTGGTGGTGACAGAAGCAGTTGTTGTGCAAGTAACAGTTGCTGTAGTAACAGTAGTAATAACATCACTGGTAGTTGCAGAAGATGTGGTAGCAGTCGCCATATCTGTAGTAGTTGTGATGGTGGCAAGAGCACTATCTGTAGCAACAGTACTGACAGCAGATGCTGAGGTAGCAATGGTGCTAGTAATAGTAGCAGCAGATATATCTGGAATAGTTGCAGAGGTTGTGGTGGCTGTAATTGTTGAAGCAATAGCAGCATCAGGAGTACTAGTGATATCAGTAGGACTAGGAGCAGAAGTAGTGACAATAGTAGTAGTAGCTGTAGCAGTAGTAGGAATAGTAGTTGTAATAATAGCAGCAGTAGTGGTTGTAGTAGTTGAAGTTACAGAGCTAGTAGCTGATATTCCTGTAGTAGTAGTAGCTATAGGAGAAGAAACATCTGTTAAAGTTGTAACACCTGATGCAGGTAATTGAATGCTAGAAAGGGTTCGAGCAGGACTTGATTCAACTGCAGTGCTTGTTTCAGCTGAGGATGGAGGAACTACCTGTTGTTGAGTTGAAGTGGAATTAACCGATGAAATTGGAGATGCTACTTTAGAAGTCTGGTCTCTAAAAATATTTTAGTATTTGAATTAATCATATAATTCTTTATAATACATATTTTACTGTTTTCAAAATTAGAAAATTCAAATATTATTTGAAATATGCAAAAAACATACATCAATTATTAAAACAAATTCTATTTCTTTAAAAATCCATTAAAATGTATCTACATTATATTAGAACAGCAAAGATGATTTGATGTTGCTTTAATACAAGGCACTGCATGAAATGTTGATACATTTTTATACTGACAATTAGAATTAAATAATGCACAGCAATATACATGCCCAAAAGGAAGTATGCTTTGCATTAATGAATATGAAGGAACTAATATGTAGCCAACAGTCTCTACACATGTGTTAACTTAGTTGTGAAGATACTTTTTGTGTAAACTTTGGTTGAGTAAATTACAATAAGACCAGTATTGATGGTGTGTAAAAGAATTAACACAAGAATGTATCAAAGAAAAGATTTTCTTGTCTGTGATACATTCTAATAAATTATGAAGATAAGTAGCATGTTAGAGTAATACTTCAATTTAATATAAACCAAAATAATCAATAGTATTGATCACCATAATCAATACTCTTGTTCTAATTTACCTATGGACTAGATTTTGCTAAAAGTTTTTTTTCACTTTAAACTAAAGATGCCAAGAAATCATATTCTTGGTTTCATCTTTTATCCAAGTGTAAGCAAACAAAGTTTGCACATGAAGTAACTTCACGACGACTGGGCTACTCGTATATAGAGGCTAATGACTTCACATCAATTGCCTTAGTATCCCTTAATATCTCATTATACATATCCTTATGGATATGTATAACGGTATGATTTATGGGCCAGGTCGCTACCCAGACCAGTTTCAAACTTTATTGAGGTCTCATCAGTGGCAGTCAGACCAAGAAGAGATACCAAGGTTGAAGTAATATAGGAGTCATATATTTCCCATATACAAGTAGTCAGAAGCTGTCACACCTTATTACTATAACATTGGATTAGAGATAGATGTTGAAAGTTTTTTCACTTGGTTATACTATAAATTAAAGATGCCAAGAAATTATATTCTTGGTTTCATCCTTTATCCAAGTGTGATCAAAGTTTGCATGTGAAGTAACTTCATGACTGGGCTACTTGTATATAAAGGCTAATGACTTAAAATCAATTGTCTTAGTCAAATCAAATGATTTCTGCATTACTTCAACCTTGGCATCTGTTCTGGGTCTGGCTCTCCCACTGATGAGCCCTCAAGATCAGTCTGAGAGTGGCCCTTCCCATAATTCCTACATTATGGTGGACTACTAAAGGTGGGTGTTGAAGTACTGAACTTCAACACCCACCTTTAGTACATGAGCTATGAGATATGACGTATTTTTTTTTTCAATATTTCAATCATAGAGGATTTATTTATTAAGAAAGAATCCCTCTCATTAAGAGACCTCACTTATAGCATGAGAGGTGTCTCTTCAATGAGATCCCTCTCATTATGCTTTTTTTCTCCCTCGTAGGTAATTTCATGGACACTGCTCCAATGAACTGGCTGCTACTACTACTCTTCCTCTACTTTCCTCTAAATTCATGCAAGAAAACGAGCAAATCAACTTATCTTCTTTATTCATTACATGTGCTTTGGGACAACTATTGCCATATTTTTGTTTTTTCTGAACGCATAAAACTCCCTCCTTTTTAACATGCCAACAGATTCCTTCTTTCACTTTAAACATGTGTTCCCACATGGCACTATTATGTTTTTGTGACCTCTCAATGCATGAAGTCAATATGAAATCAGACTGAAGGAAAATCCAAAAGAATTCTTTCACTATGTAGTAAGTAAAAGAAAGAATGATTATTAAAGTATAGCTTAAATGAATGCAGATGGTAGGGAGATGACAGGAGCAAAAGAAATGAATTACAAAGAATGCTTTTTGCAAGTGTCTTCAGGTAGAAATAATGCAGTGACTAATATGAGAAGAGTTAGATAAACTTACTTAGATATTACAAAATCTCCTGAATACAGCAACAGAAGTGGACTGGACATTGACCTGTCTGTTATGAGAAGGTTCAAGGGAATTAGCCTGGTTAGGTGATCCTAACCAGACTGTTTAATAAAACTATATGGGCATCTGGAAGAATACCAAGGGAGTGGGAAAAGGGGAATGATAGTTCTCTTATGGTCTAAGGCTGAGGTAACAAATCAAAGACTGATCAGGAGTAGTAGTTAAGGTATTGAAAAAGTTGCTTAAATTAATTAATAAAATAAATAAATAAAGGGGGGTATAGGCAGATAGAAATATGATACTCTATGGGAGACAGAATGGATTTTGTGAAAGATTCTGTCATGGATATACCATATGGTGAAGTCAAATCAAAAGCAAAGCAGGTAATGAGTAGTATGTAAAAGGGCTCTGTATTTTGGTTGTTGGAGGTTAATTTTTACATTTACTGATAAAGGAAACTGCAGGATATCTACAAATGACCGATATCAGAGTATCTTACAAAATAATTTAGCAGCAGCAAATTTTGAATAAATAAAAAGGAAAGCATAACTTAAGACTTTTATTATATAAATACACATTTCCTAAATGTATAGCAAAAACTGTGATTAAATATTTCTTTAATAACGTTATAAATAAAAGAAATCGTTTTATAGTTACAGCCTATTGCAACCTGTTTAACTGTGATATTTCTTCGTAAAAGGACTCATCTCAAAATTTCTGCAACTCAAACTTGAGCGAAGAAAATATTGAACTTTCTGACAGTGTTTTTATGCCATTAAAGAACTGTAATCTTGTTTAAAGTAACAAGTAATGGTTTTACTTTTGTCTCACCGCCACGTTACTTGCCGTGTCAGCTGGTAGTGCACTTGTGCGAAATTTTGAAACTGATATAATGAGAGATAAACTTGTGGAAGAATAATATGCAATAATGAGAGATATCCTTCTCTCATTATTTTACATGTTACAATTCTTTTTTCCTTGTGGAACTTTTTCCACAAGGAAAAAAAGAATTGTAAAATTAACTTTGTATTCCAAAGGAAATAGATTATGTTAAAGAAGATATGTGATCTTTCTTAAGGAAGAGTACACACACAAATTAATTTTTCATTTTCAAAGAGGAGCAGGTAAGAGTTCAGTAATTATAACTTAATGACCATCGCTGAAAGTGGAAGAAACTGTACTTTATAAGTTTGAAGCAAAATGCTTTTGTTTGTCTATTTTTCTTTGTCTGTGGGCCATTTTCTCTTTAGAATATGTTTTTTTATATATATATATATATATATATATATATAATGCAGATATGTATATAGCACTTGCAAAACAAACATCATATATGCACACTATTTCAACTATGCGATTAAATTTACACTAACATTATTTGTTTGTAAATTACGATATCGATTTTTGAATTTTCTTTGTCTCTCACCTAATCTCTTAAGTTAACTTGTTTTCACAATAAAATTCCATATCCAAATCTGTGATATTAACTGAAAAGTTAAGAAACCAGTCTGATATTATATCAGGGGGAAAAAGAGAGAGAGAGAGAGAGAGAGAGAGAGAGAGAGAAATTGGGGAAGGGGGAGAAAATCTACTTGTTTGCTAATGATATTGTTGGAAGTTTTTCCACTTGGTTATACTATAAATTAAAGATACAAAGAAATTATATCATCATCATCAATTAATTTCTTGACAAGTACCCCTCAAAGGGTGTACAGGATATGATAGTACTACATGAAAAAAAAATACATCATTATTAATTTCCTATCTACAATTTTCCTCCAAATCAGTCTGTTACTTGTCAAGACTCCAACATTATCAGATCTTATATTTCTATCGTCTAAGGCACTTTGTACCATATCAATCCACCTATATCTTGGTCTTCCTCTGGGTCGTTTTGCTGCCAACCTGGCAGAGAACACTTGTTTTGCTAATCTTTCCTCGCCCTTTCTGTTCAAGTGACCATACCACCTGAGATTAGCTCTGCTAATGCATTCCTGGATGCTGACAATGACAAGCTCTTTCCAAATATCCTCATTTTTAATATGATATTGCCATTGATGCCATCTGTTCATGCCTCTAATCTTTCTCAGGACTCTCATATCTGCAGTCTCTAGTCTTTGGTCAAGTGTTTTACTTCTGACCCAGCTCTCAGATCCATAAGTTAAAACTGGTTTGAACACCGTCTTGTATATAGCTTATTTAGTGTTCCAACTAATTTCTCTCTTATTCCATATGAATTTATTCAATTGACTTCTTACCATACCAGCTTTGTTGATTCTGTAGTCTATTTCCATATTTAATTTACCATCTTCACTAAAAACGTGTCTAAGTAGCTGAACTGTTTTACTTGTTCCACAGGTTCCCCGTTCACAACGCAGTTGACATTTTCAACAATTCTACCTATTTTCATTGTCTTTGTCTTTTTAATGCCGACCTTCATACCATATCAATTACAACAGTTATTCAATTTAGTCAGGGAATCTTGCAAACTTGTAGCGGATTTATTTAGAAGTATAACATCGTCCACATAAAGCAAAGAGCTGACATTAACATCTCCAATTTTGATATCATGTTTAATACCACTTTCCTTCATAATGTGATCCATATAGATAATGAATAACAGAGGGGATAATGTACATCCTTGTCTCACACCAGATTTAACATTAAACCATCTTCCTGTACTTCCTTCAATTCTAACTGATGACTTACAACTCAAATAAAGACTAAGTATTGCTTGATATAATGCCTCATTGACACCATATAACTGTAGCGTATTGAATAGATTCTCTCTTGGCACCTTGTCATATGCCTTTTCCAGATCGACAAAACTTAAATACAGATCTCTGTTATATTCCCATGCTTTCTCAACTATTTGTCGTAAAGTGAAGATCTGATCCTGACAGCCTCTATTTGGCCTGAATCCAGCTTGTACATCCTTGTCTCACACCAGATACACTTTGATAAAGGATTAAACTAAGTATTATAGGTATTATTTCTGGGAAAATGCCCATGTTACTCCTTTAAAATAAACTGTTAATTTTATGGCTATATAGCCTACTTTCATTTAAGAGCTCCCCTTTTTTACAATGTCATTGGCTTTTTACTCAAATATTAGGGCATCTTAGGATCGCTATTCTTAGGTATTTTCCATAATGTAAAAACACATTTCCAAGGAAATGTATGCTAATACCTAAGAATAGCGATCTGAACTTCCCCCACCTTTGCAACGAGTCGTCCGGTATTGTACTACGTACTAGGATCACTTGCATTGGCTAACGCTAGTGTCGCCGATACTTTATAGTTTACTATATTCGGCAAGAAACTCTCTGATTCCAATCTTTGAGTTTCTTATTCGGTTTTAAAACTATGTGGGATTTAATATCCCCTAAATTTAAGTAATGAAGATTAGAAAGATATCTAGCAAGATGGGAACTGGGAGAACTAATACAATCAACTACAGAACATAATGGATTTTTTTTAATACTGATCCCATACACAAGAGGTCAAAGAACCTACAAGAATGTCAGTGCAATGCATAAGGTGCAGTTGAGGATCAAGAAAGAAGTTCATTGAATTTTTTCTAAGAGCTTCAGATTGTAGTTGGGAATATTTTGTGAGGAAAGATGTTACAGAGAACTGAGGTAGATGATATAAAAGAGCAAGAGCAGAAGTAGGTTCAGCACATCTACAGTTACACTGAAAAGGGTGGCTGGAAGACTCTGCTCTTCTTTTAACAGGTCTAAGTGGAAGAATGATGGTTGCCAGTTCAGTGGAGAATGGAAGTATCTATAGAAAAGATATGGGACTGAAACACAGCATCTGTAAGATAGAAACTGGAAGTGAGTCTGTAAGGGAAAGATGATCCTTCACTTAAACTCACTTCCTATTTCGAGCTGAACTGCTCTCTCCTCTGGATAGCATCAAGAATTTTTTTTGGAGGTTTAAGGTGCACCACCCCAAACATGCAAGCATAATTCTAAGGATGGGCAATTTGGCATTTGTAGAGTTAATAGCTAGATGGGTGAAAAATAACTCTAGAGTAGAAGGGAATGCCTAGTTTTTTAGATGCTGAGGAAATGACTAATGTGATATGCTTATACCAGGAGCGGCCAGAGGTAAATGTCAGTCCAAGGAGTGAGAACAGATTCTTCTGATGATTTGTATTACTCAGGGTAAGGGAATACGCTGATGTCCCTTTCACTAGATAAAAGGCAAGACTGCATTCTGATGACACTGAAGAGGATCAGATTGTCCTTTCTTCTGCTGTAGGATGAGATGGAGATCAGTGTTTAAGGTTAAAGATGATCTTGCAGACTGGAATGTCTGAGCATTGCATGGTTGTCAAATGAGCAGAATGAAAGGAGAGTACTAACATCAGTAAAGCTGTGAATGGGATTAGTGGTGACTGAGGGTAGGTCATTTATGAAAAGGAGAAAGAGAGTAGGTGATAGAAAAGAGTCCTAAGGCACTGCTTCAATGGTGGCAAAGCTCAAAGAGAGAAAGCCATCAACCATGACATGCAGTGAAAAATCAAAGAGGAAAGCCACTTATCCAATTACAGAGGGGGACAGGTAGACCAAAAAGATTGCAATTTGCTTAGCAGGCCTCAATGCTAGACATGATCAAAAAACCATGGATATATCAACACGTTTCTCTGAACCTATTTTATAGCAAGTGTCCAGTGGTGGGTGATGTAGGCTAAGAAGTCAGCCGTGGCACTTTAATGGCAGAATACATACTGGTGGGCCTTTATCTAGTGAAGAAGCTGACTACTGATGACTCCATTATTCAGTGGATTGAATGCAAACTTTTATTTCCCCTTTTTTTGGAATAGGCTGGATATATATGATAGCTTTCATGTATGAAACAAGCGCTAGTTAGGTACAGAAGACTGTAGAAATAATACAGGACAGGTGTTAGCTCTGGAGCACATTGAGTACAATTGAAGAGATGCAATCAGTAACAGAAGACTTTTAGTGTCCAAATTGTTTAGTATTCTTCTTCTGATGTCTTTTTTTTTTTTTTTTTTTGCCAAGCAACTACAAGAGGCATATGGTGCTCAGATTCTGGTATGGAAGGAGGTGATATACCTTGGTTATTTATGCAGAAGTTGAAGGAAAAGAGAAGAGTAATGTCAGGAGATTAGCTTTACCTCTGGTTGTTATAACAGTGGTGCCACCTGGATGAGAGAGAGAGAGGTGGAAGTGCAGATTGGCATAAGTTGCATATGATGGCTATAGCAATAGAAGGCATGGTTTTGATTTTGTTAGCCTTCATGTCAAATTTAGATTTTGCTGTGGATTTTTGAATTTATTGCATGCTTCAGTTCAGCAGGCTGAATAGGAAGCTGGGGTTCTGGATGCAAGCCACCTGCAGTAAGCAGAGTTTTTTTACAACCATCCATATGAAGCTTGGAAGAACCATAGATATATATATATATATATATATATATATGGAGGATGAGCATGATGAATCTACAATTTTATGCTATTCACTGCCAGTAGATTTGCTTGAATGATAAATAGTGGGTCTTAACTTGTATATGTATAAAGTTTTGTTTTCTTATGAAAAGATGTATGTAGGTCAGACTGGGAGAAGTTTCAAAATCTGCAACAAAGAACATATAGGTGACAATGAAAACAAAAGGGAAGAAAAAAGCAGACTCGTAGCACACATCCTCAAAGAACATCACATAAATTGGCAAGCATTCTCCATGCTCTACAAGAGAATTACTTTGGCAAGTTTTTTCAAGGAATGCTCTGAAGTCATTCACTCAAAAGACACTAAACAGAAATCAAGGAATAATCCTTCATAACATCTGGAAGTCATTAATTAACATGTGTAACATTAAAGAGCTCTCTTATGCCTGCAATCATATACCGAGTTTACACAACAACGTTTAAATGATCATTCTAGTCTTTTCAACTTATATAGATATTAACTGCTATTGGAAAATGTTTAATTTTTGTCGGTTTTTACTCATGTTGAGCAACCTCCCAATGATGTGTTAGCACAAAAAAAACTTACAAGTCAAAACTGGTATTTATCATTCAAGAATCTACCATTTCTCAACAGTGGTGAGTATGGTTGTGCCTTATAACACATCTCAGCATTAAAGAGCTCTCTTATGACTGCAATCATATACTGAGTTTACACAACAATGTTTATATGATCATTCCAGTCTTTTCAACTTATATAGATATTAACTGCAATTGGAAAACGTTTAATTTTTTGTCGGTTTTTACTCATGTTGAGCAACCTCCCAATGATGTGTTAGCCATACAGACAGCAAAACATGTAGAGGAAATATATCTAGATAAAAAAAAAAAAAAACATGTGTAACATTAAAGAGCTCTCTTATGCCTGCAATCATATACCAAGTTTACACAACAATGTTTAAATGATCATTCCAGTCTTTTCAACTTATATAGATATTAACTGCTATTGGAAAACGTTTTATTGGCAATTTACAAGTCAAAACTGGTATTTATCATTTAAGAATCTACCATTTCTCAACGGTGGTGAGTATGGTTGTGCCTTATAACACATCTCATGCTGCATCGGTTGTTGCGCAGAATAATCAGGGCCATGTTCAGGGATTAGGCAAAGGGTCCTGTTTGAGAAATATATTAGTCTCCATCAAAAGTCAGTGATATTGTGAATGAACAACACAGAAGGTATAAGATTAAATCTTAGAAGGGAATTTTACATAGGCACGTGAAATGTTCGAGGTCTACAGATGGGTACTCTTGAGATTATCTAAAGAGATGGATAGGTATAAAATTGACATCCTGGGAATTACAGAGACCAGATGGAATGGAAAAGGTCACTTCAAAAGACAGAATGGTAAGCTAGTTATTTACTCAGGTGATGACTCAAAACATCATGGGGATAGCTGTGATACTGAAGACAGCTCAGGCAAGAAGCTTTCTGGTTATAATCCCCCCCCCCCAAACACACACACACACACACAATTAATGATAGGATACTTTCTATTAGACTTTAGGCTCAGCCCACCAATGTATCAATCGTGGTAGTTTATGCACCCAACATGGATAGGCCTGAAGAAGAGAGTGAGGAATTCTATGAAAACTTACAAACTGTTTTGGACTGCCTACCAAGGAGAGAGACATACTTTACATCTTGGGAGACTTAAATGCAAAAGTGGGAAAGAGTATGAGAGTCAGGCCAGTGTGGCATGTTTGTAGTGAAAGACTGTTGGAATTTGCCCGTGCTAACAGATTAGTTATTACCAATACCTGCTTCCAGAAACATCCACGACGGACCTATATTTGGATATCTAACATTGATAGGTCAAGGCACCAGATTGATTACATCCTGGCTCTCCAGCGGTGGAAGACGAGCATCTCTGATGTGCATACTTGTCCTGGAGCAGATTGTGTTACAGACCATCAGCTAGTAAGAGCCAAAGTAAGACTAAGGCTCAGAAAACTTTCAGGTCAGGCACATTCCACTAGATTGGATGTTAGAGTAATTCCTAGCAGATTCACAGAAGAAACATCAACTCGGTTGGATGATTTTTTGGAGACCAATGAAGAGAACTCACCAGAAATGTTTTGGAAAGGAGTCAAGGAGATGATACAGGATACAGCGAAGTATCTTAGCCCAATAAGACCAAGAGACCCATGGATGTCAGATTCAACATGGGAACTAATCAAAAGAAGGCGGTTGGAAAAACAAAGAGAGACAGGGACTGAAGCATATAAGAGATTACACAGAGAAGTCAGAAGAGCCATCAAGCAGGACAAGGAAATGTTCTATACTAATAAATGTGAAGAGATAGAATTCCAGATGAGGAGGAGGCACAATTAGAAAAGGGTGTTTTATTTAGTTCGTGACTTATAGCACAAATTTAAGCCCAAATTTAATGTTATCAAAGACAGGAATCGAGCATTATGTGCAGCGCTCTCACCAGAAAAATTTTGATTTGAAACCTCCTCCACTTAGGCATGAAGACGAAAGAGCAGTTAAGCAACTTAACAGCAATAAGGCCCCAGGTGCAGATGAAATCCCAGCAGAATTAAATTAGGCCACAGGGGATGGAGGGATAAGACTGTTTCATAGATTGATTACAAGGATATGGGAGACAGGATCATGGCCTAGAGACTAGAAGTTGATTTTCATACCACTACATAAGAAAGATGATATGAAGGTGTGCAAGAACTATATGACTATTAGTTTAATATCTCATGGAAGCAAAATTTTATTGAAGATCGTGCTAAATAGGATTGAGGCCAAAGCTGAGGCAGAGAGATGCCAGAGGAAAAAGCAGGTTTTAGGAAAGGTAAGGGCACCAGAGATCAGATCCTTTGCCTTAGACAGATCATATAAAAATATGAATAATTCAGACTCCCTCTGGTAATGTGCTTCTTAGACTACTCTAAAGCTTTTGAATGTGAAACTTTACTTCCCACATGTGAAACTGTGGGAAGTAATGAAAAGAATGGGTTTTCCTCAACACACTATCAGATTGATAGCCAACTTGTACAGGGCTTTTTCTACAAGTATGGATATGTATTCCTGATTGCATGATTATTGAGTGTGTTTTTTTTTTACCACTGCGCTATCACTGCTTGTTTCAATTAGCAATTTTTCGAAGTAATTACTCCATACTTCAAGGATATCTTTTCTCCAGTTTAAGTATTTTTATCATCTCTAATTTCTGTTACAGCACTCTTTCCTCCATTACTAAGCTTTTTCAACAGCCATTATAATATTTTCATACCTTCCTGATATTTATTTTCTATATTCTTCCTATGACTTTAGGTAGTTTTACACAGTGTTTAGCTTCTTACATTTGTTCTGTATTCTCAAAGAACACACGCAGACTTATTCGCCATGAACCTTCTATATGCTTTCTTCTTTTCCTGGACTGCCTTTTTAACTTCCTGTGTCTGTCATGGAGTTCTGATTTTTCTATCCTTGCAGACAACCTCACCAGATGCCTCCTTGTCTGAATGAATCTTTGTTTTCTTCAGAGCTTGCCACTGAAACACCAAGGTTTGGTTCCTGTTCTCAAACTCTTTCATTGTTTCTTCAATAATGTTTGTGTATTTTAGTCTACAGTTCACATCTGAGAGCTGCTCAACTTTTATTTGCTTTAAAACTTTCTTACATGTTATTCTTTTCAATATGAAATTCAATTTTATCCTGCTCAAGACTAAATAGTGATCGCTTCCAATTTCAAATCCTCTGTACACTCTTCTGTTTTCTCTCTGCACCAGGGAGAAAACATCACTATCAACAATAATATAGTCAATGAGACTTTTCTTATTCCTTGCCTCTTCTCTCCAAGTGAATTTGTGCACATTTTTATGCTGGAACTTGGTGTTAGTAATAACCAGTCCATGTCCTGAGCAGAAATCCAACAGGTATTGGTCATTGTTATTAGCTTTGCTCTGTTCTCCAAATTTTCCTAAAATATTTTTGTATGTCTGACAATCATTTCCTACTCTGTAATTTAAATACCCAACAAGGACCAACTTTTCATTCTTTATTGTGTCAGTTGCTTTCCCTAAAGCCCCCAAAAATTCCTCCACTTCTACCTTAGTAGAACCTTCTGTGTGACCATAGGCACAAATAAATCTCATTGTCCTGTTCCCGATTCTGATTGCCTGCCATTCAAGAAGATTAGTCTCGTATTTAGTGTTGAATACTATGGCTACTCCTTTTCCTTGATTGTCATTTCCTGAATATAATATTTTGTATTTTTTTTTGCTCAGAAAGATCTCACCAGTTTTTGGCTTTTTGTTTCAGTCATCTATTATGTCGATCTGGTAGTTAATCCAATTCTTCTGCCAGTTCCATTTCTTTGCCATTCAGGCTTATTTGACAGTACTGATCTTGACCTCTGGTGTTGTCGAGTTGGGATATGTTTCAGGATTTGTTCCAGTAGCTGACTTTCGCTGTTCATCCTGGTTTCCCCAGCAAAAACAACAGGGGCATCTTTTAACTGGGCAACAGCCCTAGCCAGCATGAAATTCTGTCATGCTGTACTTTCATTTTTACATTGTGGTTTAAGCAACGCCCCTGTTTTTTGCTGTGGGAACAAGGATGAACAGCTACAGGTCAGCTACTAGAACAAATCCTGAAACTCATCTCAACTCAACATCACCAGAGTTCAAGATCAGTACAGTCAACAGTCCTCACCTTCTCATAGTACACCCTATTAGGTATCTACCTGGATAAGAATACAATCTGGTTGGCTAAATCCCAAATTGCCAGCCCATCCCCGTTCGTTCAGTTTCCAGGTAGATACCTAACAGGATGTACCACGAGAAGGTGAGCATTGGACATTAGGTCAGAAGCCCTGGTCAGTTCTCCACATTCCTTTAAAGGCTATGTGGAGGTCTCCTCTCAGTTATATAGCTTTGACCCTTCAGCACTCCCCATGTATAATTTTAACTACCCTAATATCAAATCATTGGTGAATACAGAGAAAACCCACCTACAATCTAATAGTACAATTTGTTATTAGGAGAAACACAGAACCTAAAGAACACTCATTTATAAATTATGTGGACACATACCATATCATTTTTCATCAATTCTCTAAAACAGTAATGACAAACCATGGAAGTTCCCGTACACTGATTTAGTATTTAAAGTGTGATGTATAAAGGTTAGAATAAATGACAAGCACTCAGTAACTTAAACAAAGGAATAAGTTACTAGCAATGTATGAAATTTCAAGAAATGGTGAAATAAAAATTTAAAAATAAAATTCACAAATTTAACAAATGTTTTTCTTTTACATATCTATCTATCTATATATATATATATTTTTTTTTTTTTTTTTAAACTGCTACTCACTTTTCATCTTCACTAGCAATAAGAGCTGGAAAAAAAAAAAAAAAAAAAGAAGGAAATTAAAAAAATAGACTTATCACACTACATAAAATTGAATGCTATTTAGGTAGGCCTACCAGATGCATATATTGCATTATTAACAGGATGAAAATTTCAGTGATTTGTAGAATAGTTATGGATACTGATGGCATTACTCTTATTAATGTTAAATATAGCTGTCATGCCCTGATACATTAAAACACTGAACATTAATGAGTGAAACTCTGAAAACAGGTAGTACTGATTCTACAGAGATATGGACAGTTTTCAAGGTTGGAAATTGAAATGTTGAACTAAATCAAATTTAGTTCAACATTTCAATGCAAAGTTTTAATATGCATGTGTACGTGCATGCGCACACATACACATAAACTTTTGGAGAAGGGAACTTTAACAATTTCCACTGAAATAATGTGCTTATCAAGTATAGATATAATTCAAGACAAAAAATTGTGAATTTCACAATAACATTAGTGTTATCATTTATTATCACAGCACTGAGCCTAGAGCCATTATTCATTAATGCAATGTAGATAAGTTTCTGTCACATGTGACTTATCATTGTTTTTATTTCAAAACATTTTTGCTAAATTCTTCCATAAAAAGTGGCCTAACAAAGAAAAATGAAAATGACTCACATTTTAGTAGGGATTCTGAATACCAAATTTCATTAAATTCCTCTAGTAATTATTACTCAGTTGATATTTGTTTTTAATGATATTAACACAGGCAGTCCCCAACTTTCAGAGATCCAACATGCTGATCTGTAACGTAGAGAAAGCTTCCCTTCAATGCAAGCTTATTGAGAAAATAATGCCTGCTGGAGTGTTGGATAATCTCAAAATGACTGTGAACTATAAAATGAATGACAAGCATACACTTAAAAATTATCATCATTAGTACTGCAAGAAGAAGAAAAACATGCTGTGTGTAGGTGTAATTTCATGATGCAAAAGATAATGAACTGATTGTTCTGGAGACCATCATCAGGGACACAGGAAGCATATATTGTAATTTTCTGGACAAGTGGCAAAGTGATTTCAAGTATGTTGCTGAACATGAATAGCAAAAAAAAAAAAGATATCAGTTTTTGAGATCATCAACAGGAAAATCCAACCTAAATTTCTTTCTTGTGATTGTTTTAGAACTGAAAATGAGCTCCTCTATAACAAAGTGACAGGAATGCATATTTTGCAAAGCTTGAGGATGTGCTGGTAATGAATCAACCAACCCATGACAGCCTTATTCATGTGCTGTAGTCTCCAATGAGTGGATGGCTATAGTATTCTTGTATTTTTTTATTTATTTATTTTGCTGTGATTTACAAGATTAAATAATGGCAAATGAAGGACCAACTGATATAAGCAGTACACTCAATCGTAAACATCATAACTCTTGATTACCTTCATTGCAAGCTATCATTCATAGACACTGCATTACAAGCTACTGTAGTGACGTTCTATTTTCATGTTATGTTCTAAATCCGCCATCTTGCTAAAAGTCATCATCATCATCATCAAATTCCTGCCATGTACCCTCAAGGGGTGTACAGGATATGACAGTACTACATGAAAAAAATTACATCATTACTAACTTCCTATCTACAATTTTCCTCCAAATCAGTCTGTTACTTGTCAAGACCCCAACATTATCAGATCTTATATTTCTATCGTCTAAGGCACTTTGTACCGTATCAATCCACCTATATCTTGGTCTTCCTCTGGGTCGTTTTCCTGCCAACCTGGCAGAGAACACTTGTTTTGCTAATCTTTCCTCTCCCATTCTATTTAAGTGACCATACCATCTGAGATTAGCTCTGCTAACGCATTCCTGGATGCTGACAATGTCAAGTTCTTTCCTAATATCCTCATTTTTAATATGATATTGCCATTGATGCCATCTGTTCACGCCTCTAATCTTTCTCAGGACTCTCATATCTGCGGTCTCTAGTCTTTGGTCAAGTGTTTTACTTCTGACCCAGCTCTCAGATCCATAAGTTAAAATTGGTTTGAACACAGTCTTGTATACAGCTAATTTAGTGTTCCGACTAATTTCTTTCTTATTCCATATGAATTTATTCAATTGACTTCCCACGATACCAGCTTTGCTGATTCTGTTGTCTATTTCTATATTTAGTTTACCATCTTCAGTAAAAATTGTGCCTAAGTAGCTGAAATGTTTTACTTGTTCCACAGGTTCTCCATTCACAACACAGTTGACATTTTCAATGATTCTGCCTATTTTCATTGTCTTTGTCTTTTTATTGCTGACCTTCATACCATATCTATTACAACAGCTATTCAATTTAGTCAGAGAATCTTGCAGACTTGTAGCAGATTTATTTAGAAGTATAACATCATCCGCATAAAGCAAACAGCTGACATTAGCATCTCCAATTTTGATATCAGGTTTAATACCACATTCCTTCATAATGTGATCCATATAGATAATGAATAACAGAGGGGATAATGTACATCCTTGTCTCACACCAGATTTAACATTAAACCATCTTCCTGTACTTCCTTCAATTCTAACTGCTGACTCACAACTCAAATAAAGACTAAGTATTGCTTGATATAATGCCCCATTGACACCATATAACTGCAGCGTATTGAATAGCTTCTCTCTTGGCACCTTGTCATATGCCTTTTCCAAATCGACAAAACTTAAATACAGATCTTTGTTATATTCCCATGCTTTCTCGACTATTTGTCGTAAAGTGAAGATCTGATCCTGACAGCCTCTATTTCGCCTGAATCCAGCTTGTTCTTCACCAAGCTTTTCTTCCACAATTCTTCTCAACCGTTTTTCAAGTATACTTGCATAGATCTTGCCAGGAACACTCAGTAGGGAAATACCTCTGTAATTCTCACATTCAGTTTTATTTCCATTTTTATATATGGGTACTATGAGAGCTCTACTCCAATCATCGGGAATTCGTCCCTCTGTCCAGGCTTTCTGAACTATGCAGTGCAGCCACTGTAAGACTCTTATACCACCATACTTCAGCATTTCTAGTCGAATATCATCTACTCCTGCTGCCTTTCCACATTTCAAGCCTTTGATGGCTTTTTCTACTTCAAGTATGGATATGTATTCCTGACTGCATGCCTGGTCAGTGTTTTTTATCACTGTGCTGTCATCACTGCTTGTTTCATTTAGCAGTTTTTCAAAGTAATTACTCCATACTTCAAGGATATCTTTTTCTCCTGTTTTCATTTCACCTTTATCATCTCTAATTCCTTTTACAGCACTCTTTCCTCCATTCCTAAGCTTCTTAAACAACCTCCAGAATATTTTGCCACCTTCTTGATATTTATTTTCTATATTCTTGCCAAAGTCCTCCCATGACTTTTGTTTAGCTAGTTTTACACACTGTTTAGCTTTCTTACATTTGTCTCTGTATTCTGTAAGAGTAAAAGCTGACTTATTTGCCAGGAACTTTTGATATGCTTTCTTCTTTTCCTTCACTGCCTCTTTAACTTCCTGTGTCCACCAGGGAGTTCTGATTTTTTTATCTTTGCACACAACCTCACCACATGCCTCTCTGGCAGAATCAATCAATGTTTCCTTCAGAGTTTGCCACTGAATCTCCAAGGTTTGATTCCTGTTCTCAAACTCTTTCATTTTCTTTTCAATAATATTTCTGTATTTTAGTCTACAGTTTACATCTGAGAGCTGCTCAACTTTTATTCGCTTTAAAACTTTCTTACATGTTATTCTTTTCAATATGAAATTCAATTTTATCCTGCTCAAGACTAAATAGTGATCACTTCCAATTTCAAATCCTCTGTACACTCTGGTGTCCTGCACCAGGGAGAAAACATCACTATCAACAATAACATAGTCAATGAGACTTTTCTTATTCCTAGCCTCTTCTCTCCATGTGAATTTGTGCACATTTTTATGTTGGAACATGGTGTTAGTAATAACCAGTCCATGTCCTGAGCAGAAATCCAACAGATATTTGCCATTATTATTAGCTTTGCTCTTTTCTCCAAATTTTCCCAAAATATTTTTGTATGTCTCACAATCATTTCCTACTCTACTATTTAGATCCCCAACAAGGACCAACTTTTCCTTTTTCATTGTGTCAGTTGCTTTTTCTAAAGCCTCAAAAAATTCCTCCACTTCTACCTTAGTAGAACCTTCTGTGGGACCATAGGCACAAATAAGTCTCATTGTCCAGTTCTCCATTCTCATATTTGCCCACATTACTCTACTTGAGACTGACTGCCATTCAAGAAGATTAGCCTCGTATTTTGTGTTGAATACTATGGCTACTCCTTCTTTTCCTTGATTGTTATTGCCTGAATATAACATTTTGTATTTATTGCTCAGAAAGATCTCACCAGTTTTGGTCTTTTTTGTTTCAGTCACCCCTATTATGTCGATCTGGTACTTATCTAATTCCTCAGCTAGCTCCATTTCTTTGCCATTCAGGCTTCTTACGTTGACAGTACCGATCTTTAACTCTGGTGATGTTGAGTTGGGGTTTGTTTTCAGATTTGTTCCAGTAGCTGACTTTTCGCTGTTCGCCCTGGTTCCCTGGCGAAAACAACGGGGGCCTTGTTTAACCGGGCGACGCCCCAGCCGGCATGAAATTTTGTCATGTTGTACCATCATTTTTTATTTTGGTTTAACCAATAAGGATACAATTTGGTCGGCTAAATCCCAAATTGCCAGCCCATCCTCGTTCGTTCAGTATCAAAGTAGATACCCAACAGGGTGCACCACGAGAAGGTGAGGATTGGACATTAGGTCAGAAGCCCTGGTCGGTTCTCCGCATTCCTTTAAAGGCTATGTGGAGGTCTCCTCTCAGTTATACAGCTTTGACCCTTAAGCACCCCTGCTAAAAGTCACTTTCATAAAATAAAGGAAAACTAATTGCAAATTAATCACTTATCTAAGGGTAGAGAAATTTCTATTATACTGCGCCACTCTATCCTTAGATAAGTCTATATGAATTAGTAAGATTAATTCAAAATTAGTTAGCAGTCTTTTCACTCATTCAGGCCGATGGTATTTATTTTCTTTCCTTCTGGGATTCCCGCTAGATCCGAATTTTTGTGAACGGTGCAGTAAAAAGAAATTCAGGCAAACACAATATTTAAATTAACAAACAAAACATTTAATATATGGTTATATAACAAAATACATGTATTCCACTTTTAAATATGATAACTCAGTCAAGCTAGTACATCAGGTCAAGTCATTCACAATAAATCAATCTTTCAAACTTTCACATACAATTTCACAGTTTCAGAATCACAAAGTTCCTATACTCAACTTATTACAATAGAAATTCTTATTTAAACAGTTTCCTTGTGTCTCTCAGCTACACTCTACGATTAACTCATAACAGGCACTAACCACGGTAGATATCATTTCAATGTCTATAGTTTCAACTCTCAGCCTCGATGGTAAGCTACAGTTAATGTTACAAACAGCGCAACGGAACTAATACTTAAATCTTCATACACTGAAATAAACTAATGTGACTGTCCTTACCAGAAATAATCTTCAGTACTTCCAATATTTTGTGAGCACACTTTCAATTTGTATTTATCATACTTGCGAAACACATTTATAAAAATTCTCCAAGGTTATAACCAAGCCTTATTAATCGCGCTTCAAAACTCCAGATAAAAACTATAAGGTACATTAATTATTCTTATTTTTCATTCATCAACTAGTTTAACTCCGTACAATTCCTTTTTTCGTAGTATAGAAATAAGTCGTAATTGTAGACTGACTGGATTTATTCAGAATTCTTCTTTGAATGTCCAGTTCTCTAATTATCCGATTACAGCAATAATTTCCTTTATTACTACGGCTGACTTTGCTTTCAGCCAACTATAAGATTCACTTATGAAAAAAAATATCTACTCAATTCTTCCCTAAGAACCTTTTAATTATATCTACTTCTTTAGTTTACTTCCTTGCTACCTTATAGTTCCAAAGTTCCGTTCCGACTCCTCACTTACAACTACGTATCTATTTTCTCTCTTCTCCACAAACGCTCCCTTCACACGCGCCCGTTTATTTTCACGCGTCTCCATGACAACCGATAGACGTAAACATTCTCGCAAATGTTACATTACGCTATACAACTACATTGAGTTATTACATAACATTAAGCTTTCACAAAAGGAATAAATAGAATGATCGCATTTCAATAAATGCGCAGTTAAACTACAAATCAATAAATAAAACAGCTTAATAACATTTAATACAGAATCTATTTACCATTAACACATTTCTTTGATTAAGCAATTAAATATTTGACATAATTAAGGTAGTTATATAATATCAATTATAATTTATGTTATTTACATTAAATAATATCTACAAATATAGTTCTTATGACGGAAAATCATGTTGGATTCTGAATCAAACAACATTTATTCTATTTTCTACATAATTAGAATTTAACACTACCATCAACTCTGAATACAATCATCACGAATGCAGCTTGCATTAAAGAATTAAAAAATTGTGGAACTACTACCATGTTAGAGTAAAACTTCAGTTTAATATAAACCAAAATAATCACTCAACGTTTCGACCTTCACATACACGTATGCTAAAGTTACATTGATTTGGTCAACCATTGAAACTACGGCCTGACCTCTGGTGAAAAAAAAAATACATCAATGCTAGAGTCCTGTTATTATTATCTATTTGGTTACAAATCAGTAAGAGATACATTAAGCTAGAGAGCAACATGCTCTCACATAATTACTTGTATAAATTAGAACAAAACAGTATAGATGGTGGCCAATAAAAGCTGAAATAATTGAAGAACAAAGTGGGCAGAATGTGTGCCATTCAAATTCTTGGGATTTTTATGCAACCATTACTGTTAAGATTAGGATGGTTAATCAAAACTTCACAGGCTTCTTTAGATTTCTGTTCATACTAAGTTTTTGTATGATGTATAGAACATGTACGTTTCCAATCACAATTTTGTGTAGAGTGTTAGGAGCGTGATCTGAGAGGCTTGCTTCACCAAAACTGCTAAATTTAATGTGTCATTTGTGTTCTTTTTTTTACAGATAGGGATTGTACGTCTGGTTTCACCAATATAAGGTAAGTTACAGGTGCAAAAGATACGATAAAATCCAGGGTAAGCCAATGGGGGAGAGGATCCTTAGAAGAGTTGAATGCTTTTTAATTTTATAG
This sequence comes from Typopeltis vanoorti, assembly GCF_054136105.1. Taxonomy (NCBI): domain Eukaryota; kingdom Metazoa; phylum Arthropoda; class Arachnida; order Uropygi; family Thelyphonidae; genus Typopeltis; species Typopeltis vanoorti. Next base: position 81,360,231 of record NC_143554.1, read on the forward strand.
GTGGTTTAAAAGTGGCATTATGATTATAATGGTGTAGAATTCTATTTATTTTTTCTGATAACCCTTTAATGTATGGGATAGCTATAGTTTTATAATAATCTATAATTATATGTATTTTTTGATGAAGTTTTATGAAGAACTTTATTGATAGTATTTTTGCTATAGCCATTATTTATAAATGTATTGCTAATAATTTGTAATTCTTGTTTAAGAGCTTGTTCATTAGAGTAAATTATAATAGTTCTGTTTTTGAGGATGTTAATGACTCCAAGTTTTTGCAAAAGGTGGTGATATGAGTTAGCACATATATATTGGCCAGTATGTGTACAGGCCTGGTTGGCTGATTGGTTTGTATATTCGCTCTCCAGCCAAAAGACTGCAGTTTCAGATCCCGATGTAGGCATGGATGTTTGCAATTGTCTGTGAAAATACTAGTGGTAGTGGTGGGCGGTAGATGGTGTTAGTGTGGTTGCAGTTCATTGTAGTTGGTGGATTGAGTGGTGGAAACAGAGCTGTAGAGCAAGTGCCCTTCCTCAATCGGTCTATGGACTCCTTCGAGGTGTCACGTAATAATAATAATAATGTGTAGGTTGAAGTAAACAGCTTGCAGTTTTACATTGAACTGAAGCTTTACTCATGGTAGTTGTTTCCATAATTTTTTATGATGAATTCTGATCACCGTGTAACCATGGAGGAAAGGATTGCATTAAAGAGCATGATTAAGATAAGTTATATATAATAAATTTTCTTTTTTGCTATTTATATAATTTCTATTTTTATGAATTGTTCGAACTTTATGATTTTCTTTATTCATTTATGGTATTAGATTATAAATGTATTTTAAATTTCCTTTATTTAAGCACTTAACATTATGATTATAAACATTTTTACTTATATGGTAAACTTCTATCACATACAATTAACTTCAAAAGTCATTCTGACTCATAAGTTTAAACTAATGGTTCCTTCCAAGGGAATGTCCAGTTAGGACAAATTAAACTATGAATTCATTAAGTTAGCATGTGTTTTACTAGATTCAAACCAGAATCATCATGATCATTCCTTAAAAAGCATGAGAAACTACACCACTACTCCACATTTTTATGTTAAAAGAAGGAAGGAGGTATTGATTTAAATAACTCAAATTTTATCAAATAGAAAGTTTAATAATTTCCAAAACAACTTATTTTTCCCGTATTCCTATAAGCTCTCTGGTGTCAACTTATTTATAAGAAACTTTCATAGTTTCTACATTTGGCTTTGAAATAATGCTGGATCTATATCCACTTGATTTTTATCATTTTTGCATCACCGAACTGAAGCCTTTTGGTTCTTTATTTTAGTAAATACTTTTAAGCACAGACCGAGAGTTTGCTTAAGAAAAATACATCTCTTTGACGCTTCCTTGGTATTGAAAGAGAGTTTCTGCCTGGTCTTTGAACTGGAAACAACCAGTTCAAAACAGCTGTCAGCCAATGAAACCTTAAAAAAATGGACCAAATTAGAAAGTGAATATATGGACGCCTGGGCAGCGTGCATGTTTTCTAAAGTGGTCTGCAACAGGCAACTCGTAAATACCAGCGAGCATATTCCTGTAAGCTCTCTGGTTAACTTATTTTTACAAAACTTTCATGGTTTCTACATTCGGCTTAAAAATAATGCTGGATCTAATATCCACTTGATTTTTAGAATTAGGCTTTTCGTTTTTGTCAGAAATTCTGATGAATTTTTCACAGACACTTGTGTGTGTGGCCTGTATAAAGACTTAAAAAATGAGTTGGAAATTTGAAGGCAATATGTGGTAACATCTACAGAGTCAACTATAAGTCTGAGTGAGACTCCTCCTTTGTCGAGTTTTGGCAAGCCAGTTAGAAATGTATGTGCTTCAAAAATGGACCTTCAGTTTTTTGATGGTGTCTTCATCCCAGCTGATCACTTTGTTGAACAGAGAATTCAGTTTGTTGATTATTGGTAGGGTTTGCAATAATAAAATTATAGAGACTACAACTATGTTAAGAATAATTACTTTAATTTCTCGATGTTTGGTAAAGATTTCGTAGATGCTAATTAAATTTTAAAGAGGTTGCTAGTTATTGCTTTAGTATTATTTAAAATGTTAGAGGTTTCTAATAGTATTTTATCAACTATGGTAGGTGGGAGAAATCTCATCTTTAAAAGAAAGTCAGGATATTGTAATTACTAGAGCCTATAAAAGCAGTGCTATGGTTATTTTAATATGAACAATTGGAAAGGCTTATGTGTTGGCAGTACATGTTAATTTATTTTCACGGTATTGATGACAACATAGAATGATAAGAAAATAATTACTATTTATTGACTTATTTGCTGATCCAGCATCTTCAGAGTACAAAAAAACAGTTTGTCGCAGTACATGAAACAACAACAATTTGGTATAATAGTGGGACTAGTTTAAAAAATTGTAATGGACAACAGAAGGAACTAAATTTCTAATTAGGTGCCATGTTGGAAAAAGAGAGAAAATAAGTATTAATTAGATCTTAAAATATCAGCAAATAAGTTAATAAATATTATTTATTTAATTATCGTTCTATGTATTAATCCGAACAACTTACCTTGATAAATGAATCAATTAGTCTCAAACAACAGCACCTATCAACTTGTGAAATATAACTCAACTAATGAGATTAAAATAAAAAGTACAATTACTTTAATCAGCTACTTCCTAGCCTGTAGATACAGTTTTTAACTGTATCAACGAGTCAACACTCAAGGCATTGGTAGGTCATTCCCCCCATCTATATAAAAAATATATAAAAAACACACAACACTTTGTAAACAAAATCAAGGATATGACACTAGAAAAAAATGATTTCTTAGTTAGTTTTAGTGTGTCTCTGCTGTTTTCACAAATGTCTCAATCAATCTTCTTTTACAAGACAGATTCACAACTGATATCATGGTGCTCTTTGCTATTGTATTATGTTCTGGTTATTTTGTATGGCAAAGTACTTTATACTTGCAAAAAGAAGGCACAGTCATGGGCTCACCATTATCTGCCACAATTACTAACTTTCATATGAAGCTTTTGAGCAACATGCTCTAGATTCTTTAGTTTAAAAACCCAGTCTGACATTGACAATGTTTTTGTTATTTAGTCCCATGGTCGCCAGACATTAGACACTTTCCTCATCTACTTAAACAAACAACAACGATGCATACGATTCACATCTGAAATTGAAAGTCAGAACACACTTCTATTTGTAAATACACTTGTCACACATCTTGCTTCAGGCAGTCTTTCGTTCACTGTCTATCATAAGCCTACATATATACACAACTCTTACCACAACCCATCACAAAAACTAGGTGCCACTGACAAGCTGAAAACAGGGCTTTAAAGATTTGCTCCAATAAGCAAGCACATAAACATGAATTAAAAGTTATCAGCAATATCTTCCTAAAATACAGCTATAGCAAAAACAAAATTCTTCACAAGGCTGCACCTGATAATAAAAATAAACTAGATTACAATAAAACCATAACCATTCCATACATTAAAGGGATATCAGATCAAATAAGCAGAATAGTACAGAAATACAAACTTAATGTCACCTTTAAACCTCCTGCAAGAATGCATTGTCAACTCCTCCAAGGATCCACTTCCTCCCTTGGCCCACCCTGAAGTATACCATATTCAGTGCACCCTGTAATTTGCCTTATATACATGAAACTGGATGCACATATCCTATACTAAAAAAGGAACATAAATGACACATTAATAATTATAGTAAATCTGGCCTTTCTGATTGTGCCCTGAATACTCTACATAGAACTGACTGGAAAGGCATCTGTTCATTACATCACACTAAAATGTGATATGAGCACAAATTTAAACAGGCCTGTGAGATTCTTATCAACCATCCTCATCTTAACAATAATGACGATCTAAAAATCTCAAGAATATAGATGGCACATATTCTACCCAACTATTGTGCTCAGATTTGGTCACCTGGTTTTCAATGTGATGTAGAACTATTGGAGAGGGTCCAGAGACAAGTAACACTAACACAAAATCAGGAATGACTTTGGAATGCTAGCTGTGGGAGAGAGGTTGAAGAAATGTGGCTTGCAGAGTTTGGTGGACAGGAGGAAAAAAGGTGATAGAGAGATTTAAGTTAGTGAGAGGATTTTTTCAGATTAATTCAGAGGGAATTATAAAAAAAAAAAAAAAAAGTAGAAGATGAGAGAGGAACAACCAGAGGCCATCCCTGGAAGTTACTTAAGTGTTGTGAAGAGTAGCTTTTTTTTTTTTTTTTTACATGGAGAATTGTCAATGAATGAGAAGCATGACCAGAATATATTGTTAATGTAAGGAGTATTAAGAATTTTAAGATTCAGTATGATAAATGTTGTCAGTTGAATGAACCTCCCACAATGAGTCTGCTGGCTTCAAGGAGAGTGTAATAATAAAATTTAATTCCACGAGTCAGTATAAATTATAATTAGGACTGTAGTAATCGAGGATCTTAGCTTTAATATAACTTACACTTAAGTTAAATTATTGATTAGGCCTCCACTTTTGCTGTATTAAAAGTATTAATATGAATTTGTTCTTTGACTATGTTATAAGTAGGATATAGTCTTGATGTAGACCTTTCCCCCCACCTCACTAGCGGTAAGGCCAATAGTAATCAAAGCATTGTAATTTTGGCATACTATGTAACTTGTCTCTATGTGTATATATATATATATATATATATATATATGTGTGTGTGTGTGCACCAGATGATGACCTTAATGTGAAGGTCGAAATATTGGGAAATTAAAGTAATTATTCTTAGCACAGTTGTAATCTCCATAATTTGTCAATAAGAATAAAATTCTAACTCTTTATTCTTGTGAATACGTGTCTAATAATTGGTTTATATTTAAATGACATAAAGTTGTTGAATTTCATAAAAACCTAAAGGCACAAACACCAAAATCTGTCTCAGCAAAACCAACCAGTCAAACCAAGTTCATCACAGACATGGAGCATTACTACTGAACATGTAAATGATATAGATAAATACCTTTAAGATGACATACCCTTTTTTCAATATTAGGACATATATAGCAAACTACATCCCCAATACTGTCAATTTTTGAAGCAAGCCAGCAAAGATCTCTTATAGAAAATTCAAAAAAAAGTAAGCTAAGATGGTTGGAAGACCAATGTAAAACATGGACTATCTCTCTCTCTCTCTAGATCAACAAATGAAAACAGAGGTACTATTTAAGCAAAGTTCTTCTTTAAGATACATACACCAAGAGAAATTTACAAATTGACACATAACAGGGTGATCTGGTTCCTTCACTTAACACTTTACTACCAAGATTTTTATGTCAACCATATTTCTATATATATTTTCCCTATTCATATCTGTGGGCTATGAATATGAAAAAACCAATATGATGATTATTATTATTTTAAAATTAAATGTCTTTATTAGTTAAATTACTATTTTTAGAAATTATTTTATGAATAAATAAAATATGTTAGAAAATGAAATTGCACTGAAATATGACTATTTAATATAATTAAGTAATCTCATAAAAACCTTTCAGTTCTTCCAATTCTTTAGGAACACTCCATCTGGATTCTTTTGTTTGAACATTGTGATAATACACTCTTCCAGTATCTGATTTATATTCCTTCCATGGACACTGAGATAAAAGAAGCTGAAAAAAAAATAATAAATAAAATAAAACAGAAACTGGAGTTACTATTTCTATTATTCAGAAGTTGTAAAATTTTATTTATAAAATATCATTTGTTTAATACAAATAATTGATACATCAAAAAAATAAATAAAAACCACAGATAAAAAAAAATCATTAACAGTAGATGAATGAACCACTAGTATATATTTATATAAACAGATTTGATTTGGTTATAATTATGACTAAACAAAGGCTGTAAGACCAGTAAAATTGTCTGTTAACTGTATTTGTTCTCAAACAGATATTAATGTTTTGCAGGATAAAAAAAATATTCTGCCACCTCTTTATGAGATCAGCTTGACATCAAACTGAAAAGTCTTTATTATTAAATTTCTGCATATCCTACATAAAAAAATAAGTCAACTACAGTATACTCATAGAGACTAAAATAATAGTTAGTTATAGTGAAAGGTTTGCCTAATGATTTCATTTAATTTTTTATTTTTTAATTTAATTTAATTCAATAATAACTATTTTTTTAATAGTTATTGCTTTGGGGATTTTGCTGCAATTTTTCAGCATGTTTATAGCGCAGAAATTATTTATAATACTATTCACAGTAATGAGTTGACAAACACCCACCGAAGTGATCAGCAAATGTACTAACAAAATGCAACAAAATGTCTGTAATACCATTACAAACTGCAGACTATTTTTACTCAGTAATAAAGTATCCCATAATCTCCACAAGTATAGCTGCAATAAATTAGCCAAAACTTAAAAATGAAGACCACCTTCAGCCCAACCATCAACTGTTTAAACATCCAGCCATAGAAGGTGCTTACTAGATAGTTCTTATGTGAAATGTTTGCACAATTATTTAATTGTAGTGCCCTTGTGGGACAAGTGCTTTATTGTGTCATATTATGTGACAGCTTGAACCTCAGCAACTTGATATATGACCCAATTTATTTTGTTCATAATTGATTGTGAGTTATCATCAAATTGCTGACATGTACTACCCTCAAGGGGTGTATAGGATATGATCGTATTACATGAAAAACTTACATCATTTCAAACTTCCTATCAACATTTTTCCTCCAAATCAATCTGTTATATGTCAAGACTCCAACATTATCAGATCTTATATTTCTGTCTTCCAAGGCACTTTTTACTCTATCAATCTGTAAAATTTGATGCAGTAGGATTTTTCCTCTTTTTTGCATCGACTTTTACAGAGGTCGCAACTCATAAACAAGCTAAACAATTTTTATATTAATGTTGTAAATATTATAAAAGCCCATGTATTTAACTCTAAGAAATTATCAAACAAGTTTGTGCAAAACAGTAAATGTTTAAATTGTAAGATTCAAGGGCAAAGTCTTAGAAATCAGCACAGTATTGATGTAGGAATTGTATACAATGTAAGCGATTTTAAATGTGCTCGGAGTCAGCCAGATACCAGATTCAAGGACAGTGATAAAAGGCGGTTCAGTTCTGAAGCAGTTCCGCTTGTTGAAAACAGGATTGTGTGTGTGTGTGTGTGTGTGTGTGTGTGTTAGCGCGGGAATGTTTGGGGGGCCTCGACCCTAGAAATCATATAATAGAAACCAATCTAAGAATAGAAAAAAAAAAAAAGGGGGGGGGGGGGGGAAGGAGAGGAGAAGAGAGAACTTCAGATCCAGTCCATTCGCCATTGGCCTGATGAAGCTGCAAGGAATAGCCATGGGAGATGTGAAGCCACTGAAGGAGAAGAGAAGAGAAGCAGGACCAGCATGCATTGCCAGTAGGACAGTCTTCTAAGTGCCTCGAACGTCGGGACCCCTTTGGCCGATTCAGTAACACACCGGTAAAAATGTGCTTCAAGCCCGGGAGTCATCCATTAAACGAAGGTGACGACAGAATCTTTGAGTGGACGTCAAAACCTGGAATGGATGGGTAGCCAAAGAAATCTACGAAGGAACTAGGAATGGGTATCTAGTAAGGTTAAAGAAGATATGTGAGTACAGTTTGCTGTGATTGCTTAAGATATGTGAATTTGACTGAGAGTCCACAGGACATTTATTGTGCTTAATATAGTTCATAGTTCAGGACTGGAAAGTTAATCTAAGAATAAATTGTTCACAAATATAGTTAGAAATACTTCTTGTAAATTATAGAGCATGATAATCCTAGAAATGAGAAGGGATGAGTTTTCTTTGAGTGTCAATATAATATGTTGCATGACTCTGTGCATGTGCTAATGTTTAATTGCTGAAATTATACTTAAGAACCCCTTTTTATTGTATGATATGGTATAATTGAAGTTTAGTCTAAATAAACATGTTTGTTTTGTTTACAAAGTTGCCACCTGATCTTTATGTAATGCACTGTTTCCCAAAAAAATACCGGACCTGTGTGCGAAGGAATTAAATATTAGCCGTGACTGTTTAGTTTCAAAATATACTCCACTGGAAGTATAATTATATCTAATACCATTAGGAGAGCATTGGTGGTGCAGTTGATAAAAATCTAAATAAATTTCCAGAGTTCTCCAGGTATCAGAAAAATACTAATCTGTAGAGTAGAGTTAATAAAGGACATAGAAGGATAATACAGACGAATGTTAAAAATCCCATGGACAGCAAAAACATCCAATCAGGAAGTACTGGAACAAATGGGGAAATCATGTGAACTTTTAGATACCATAAAAAGAAGGAAAACTGCATATCTTGGTCACCTACTTCATAACGAAAAATATAAGGTACTTCAATTGATTATAAAAGGGAAGATAAATGGAAGAAGAGGACAAGGAAGACAAAGAAAATCTTGGCTGGCAGATATCAGACAGTGGACTGGTATGAACTCTGAGAGACTGCTCAGAATAGCTCAGAATCGCTCAAAATTTGCCAAGGTGGTCGCCGACCTCCAATAGGAGATGGCACTCGAAGAAGAAGATAGAAGGATAAAGTAAGAGAAACATAGAAGGTAGATAAAGTAAAGATAAAGTGGTAGAGAAATTAATATAAGTTGTAAAAGATAAAGAGTAGAGAATAATAATATATTAGGGAACCATTAATAGAGAAGATATATTACAATATATATTAATAGGAAAATATCGCAAAGAAGGAGCTGAAAAGATTACAAATCCACCTATATCTTCTTGATCTTCCTCTGGGGTCTTATTCCTGCCAACCTGTAGGAGAACACTTGTTTGGCTAATCTTTCCTCTCCGATTCTGTTTAAGTGACCATATCACCCGAGATTAGCTCTACTAACACATTCTTGGATGCCAACAATGTCAAGCTGTTTCCTAACATCCTCGTTTTTAATACGATATTGCCATTCATACCATCTGTTTACGCCCCTAATCTTTCTCAGGACTCTCAGATCTGTGGTCTCTAGTCTTTGGTCAAGTGTTTTATTTCTAACCCTGCTCTCATGTCTATAAGTTAAAATTGGTTTGGATACTCTTTTATATGGCTAATTTAGTTTTTGACTAATTTCTCTCTTATTGCATATAAATTTATTCAGTTGACTTCCTACCATCAGCTTTGTTGATTCTGTTGTCTATTTCCATATTTAATTTACCATCTTCACTAAGAATCATGCCTAAGTAGCTGAAATGTTTTAATTGTTCTATAGGTTCTCCATTCACAATGCAGTGATATTTTCAATGCTTCTGCCTATTTTCATTTGCTTTCTCTTGTTATTGCTGACCTTCATACCATATCTATTACAACAGCTATTCAATTTAGTCAGGGAATCTTGCAGACTTGTACCGGATTTATTTAGAAGTATAACATCATCTGCATGAAGTAAAGAGCTGAGATTAACATCTCCAATTTTGATATCAGGTTGAATACCACTTTCCTTCATAATGTGACCCATATAATGAATAACAGAGGGGATAATGTACATCCTTGTCTGACACCAGATTTAATACCATTGATAACATTAAACCATTCTCCTGTACTTTCTTCAATTCCAACTGCTGACTTACAACTCAAACAAAAACTAAGTATTGCTTGATATAAGGCTCCATTGAAACCATGCAACTCTGGCGTTTGAAATAGCTTTTCTCTTGACACCTTGTCATATGCCTTTTCCAGATCTACAAAACTTAAATACAGATCTTTGTCATATTCCTATGATTTCTTGACTATTTGTCGTAAAGTGAAAATCTGATCCTGACAACCTCTATTTGGCCTGAATCCAGCTTGTTCTTCACCAATCTTCCCTTCCACAATTCTTCTCAACCGTTTCTCAAGTATACTTGCATAAATCTTACCAGGAATACTCAGTAGGAAAATACCTCTGTAATCTCATATTCATATATGAACATATGAAACTCTCAATGTTCTCAAAAGTGATGGAAATGCCATTGGCAGCCCTCTTCAGTACCTAGAGACCCGTCAGTTATTTAGTAATCACCATGGATTCTGCCAATCTTCTTCTACAGCAAACCACTCCATAACCTTACCCACCTTTGGACACACAAAAATATATGATGACAGAGAATCTCATGTGGGTGTGCTTGATATTTCTAAGTCATTTGATTGAGCCTGGCATTGTAGCCTTCTTTTAAAGCTGCATCTTATGGTTTATCTTTGTGAGTGTATTGATAGCTTCCTCTCATCTGATTTTTCCATTATTCCTATACATCAATAATCTGTATATTTGTTTGTAGTGTTTTGTGGTGCAAGGATGGTTATGGTCATACTGCACTAGTAAAGATCACAGCTATAAACAAAGTAAAAATGACTTGATAAGTAAACAAAGGTGTTAAAAAAATGGCTTAGATAAGAATCTATAAAAAGATGTGTAAAAAATCTATAAAAAACTTCTGTAAAAAAAGGTTGGTAAATACAGATTAAAACAACCAGATATAGAATGCCAATTTACAAAAACAAGTGTATTAATAAAAATATAATGTAACCAAGCTATGTGCAGTGAAAAAGATTAATTTTCTATAAAAATTTAAAAATGAAAAGCGATACTTGGCAAGTCTAATAAAATATACCTGAGTGTATAGGGCTCAGAAAAATTATGAATATGGCTAAAACAGTGACAGCACTCAGTGATGAAATGAGGGCAGTCAATGAAAATAGTAGTATTATTATTATGTGACACCTCCAAGTAGTCCAAAGACTCATCGAGGGAGGGCATCTACTCTACAACTCTGTCTCCGCAATTCAATCCATGAACTACAGCGAACTGCATCATCTACACCAACGCCATCTACTGCCCACTACCACCATCAGTATTTTCACAGATAATCACAAACATCCATGGTAGGATTCAAACATGTAGCCTTTTGGCTAGAGAGTGGATACGTTAACCACTCGGCCAACCAGGCCAGCAAAATATGATTCATGGCTGATTCAGTACCACAGAATTCAAACACAAGCATGTCATCACCCTAAACAGGAAGGAGTAAGAGATGATCATGATCTATACAGAGCCGAGCAAGAACAACATCAACTTCTCTATGAGCTTGAAAGAGCTGCTGGTAGACAGCAGGAGGGATGGATAATTTGAATGCACTGCAGAAAGAAAAGCTGCATAGTGGTATATATGAATGCCATGGATGTACTATATTTGATGGCATCTGTAGATACAATATTGCTTACCCTAATATCTAGAGCTTCTAAGAGTGCTTTTTGTTTGCAAACCAAATAGTCATATGATAGTCTGATGAATGTTTTACAGATTCTCTCACCTTGGGCAAAAAAATATTCACCACATGGAATGGTCTGGAAGGGACTATTTTAGTACCATATGGAAGAGACAGTTGTTGATATCAAAGAAACAAGATTGGTTCATTTGCCTCAATATATAGACTGGGAATCATTAAGGTTTACAAACATTCCAGTTGTGATTCTTATAGCTTGATGGCGGATAGGGTCCAACCATTGTGGGATATACTCTCTCTCTCTCTCTCTCTCTGACAGAAGCATAAACTTCGGACTCACAATCAAGTTTCGATTTTATCACTGTACAATACAGACAAAGTAAAGAACATTTGTCTGCAGCCTATGAGGCTGAAGATAGGATTTGAAGGATGGGTTATCACTTTATGGCATTTATCTCACAATTGGCATATGTGTGCTGAAGAACATGTCTAGGAAAAAAACATGCAAAAACTGTCTTCTGCTGGGAATATCTGAACCCATTCACAAGCACCCATTTTGAAAGATGGGCAATAGCTTGCTGCACCTGTCTTTTTATGACTCTCATGTTATACAAATGATAAAAGATAGTAAAGACATCCACACAGATAGTATTACTTACAGCTGGAGGAAAGTATTTGGTTATTGAATTTACCTTGATTGCAAAAAAAGTGTGACACTTATAACTGATCCTTGTGGAATCTCTCCTCTTCTGTACACAGTTGTATATAGTTTAGGAGAGTGTGGTTCCCACTCAGGCTTGGAAAATCCAGTTGGATAAAAAGTTCTTAATAAGAAGAGGGAGGTTCCCTCTGAGTCTAAAGTTATATAGGTCTCTCAATATTCCAGATATTGAGAGACCTATATAACTCTGAATCTCTAAAGCATATCAAAGAAAACAGATACTAAGTGCTTACATTTAGTAAGTCATGTCTAATGAATGCTTCCAGTCAGAGTAGATGGTCAAAAAAAATTTTTTTCAGCATCTTGCACAAGCAGCTGGAGCAACTGGATGAGTTTATTGGGAATTTTGGATCCTTTTCTGTCTGAAGAAAGGTAATGATAACAGCCTTTTGCCAGGTATCTGGAAACCCTTTCTCATAGAAAATTCTGATAGCAACAGATGTTTATCCATCTTATAATGGATGTTATCTGGTCCCACAGAACTTGGGCGACTTAAGCAAGGCAGCTTTCATTTCTTGTTTCGTAAATAGGATGTTGTATCGATAATCTTTTCTCACTAACATCCATTTCTAATCATAGCTTTACTGATGATAATAGTACAATCCATTCCTGTTTTGTCATTTACAAAACTTGTAGTACTCAGATGATTCAAGCTCAAGATATAAGGCTAATGTCTTCTTTAACACTGATCTTCAAGCCATTCTCAGTGTAACAAAAAATAATTTAGTGAATTTTAATGCTACTGAAACACAATCCTGCCTTATTTCCCAGAAGAAAGATTGTGTCTTACTCTCCCTTACTTTTGATAACAGTCTGTTCTCCAACCAAGATCAATTTTCTCTTCTTGGGTTGACTTTCATATTTAGTCTGCTTTGGAATATATACATTCATGTCCATAGCCCCTTCATTCTCCAAAAGGAATAGTATTTCTTTTTCATTCAAAGCATTTAAAAAAAAAAGAATTAGAAAAAATTCTAATTTTTCCTCCTCTTTCTCATGCATTAATGATGGGTTGAGTCCCCTATAATTAAGAAATCACTGCTATCTGGCCATTTCTATCATGTCTCAGAAGCTCAATAATTGTGACATTTCCTTAAAAGACTGTAAGCAAGTTCTTTTTGGTCTGCTTGTTGATTGCCTTCCTCCAATGATTCCATTCAAGGCTATATTTGATAATCTCCGAGAAAACATTCTCTGGAGGTGTCCAAACCATCTTAATAACTGCTGTTTAAGAATTATATCTATGATATCTTCTGCTAATATAAACCCCAAATCTGCTCAATCTTAAAAATAGTGTTCTCACTTCTGTGATGATGCACCAAAATCTCCCTCAGAATGTTGTATTGTATCCAGAAGAGAGCTATTCACTTAACAGATAATAAATTAATCACTTTTCATAGGTGCTTTTGTTTCTGCATTGTCTTTTCTATACGTATTTCCAAGGCAGCTGTTCCACTAAAAATGGTTGTCACTTCTTCCACTTTTCTCTAACTATGTACAATCATAGGCAGCTGTTGGTCAATATCCATACATACCGTTTAGTTCCAAACTCACTAAAACAACTTCTCGTTCTCCTTTTCATTCTATACATGTCTATCCTTTAAAACACTCTTTCTCAAACTGCTTCCCTCAATGCATACCATAAACATTCATAAATTTCTTTTATGAATTGCAGCAGCAGCCTTCCTGTAGACGCTTCACTTTGATAACTTGTCCACACACGACACCATCACATTATACGTCTTGAGACCTCTCATGAAGGGGATTTGTTAGTGTGTGTGTGTGTGAGAGAGAGAGTGTAAAATCTGACAATATCAGTCACATGGCAGAGAGTAAATTAATTTTGAAGAAAATTAGGTGATAAGAAGGTAGTGATAAAGTAAACTAGAGTATTAACAGACACACTGCTCTACATACGACACCATCACATTATACGTCTTGAGACCTCTCATGAAGGGGATTTGTTAGTGTGTGTGTGTGTGTGTGTGTGTGTGTGTGTGTGTGTGTGTGTGTGTGTGTGAGAGAGAGAGAGTGTAAAATCTGACAATATCAGTCACATGGCAGAGAGTAAATTAATTTTGAAGAAAATTAGGTGATAAGAAGGTAGTGATAAAGTAAACTAGAGTATTAACAGACACACTGCTCGGAAAGAAGTCAACGGACACCATAGTGTGAGGAACAAACAGCCAAGGCACCCACCTTAATAAGATGCAGAACCACCTTTCGCTGCGGTGAATTCAGCAATCCTTCACCTAACACCCCAGTTCATCCCACAGATGTTAATAGGGTTGGGATCAGGGCACTGTAGAGGCCGTCAAGTGTGGTGACGTTTATGTCCACAAACCACGCAATTACAGCAGCAACCTTATGACAGGGTGCATTAGCTTGCTGAAAGAGACAATGGTCACTTCCATAGAAACACCATAAAGTAGGAAACATTGTATTGCTCAGAATGTTCAGATACCTCTCAGAGTTCAATGTTTGAGGCACCTCAAACATTGAACTGTGGACAACCAGGAAAATCAGGACTATACCATAATACTGCCACCTCCGAATTTCATAGTTGGGGTTATGCACTCTGGTAAGTGACGTTTACCAGGCATCTGCAACATTCACACCAATTCATCTGCTCGGTAGAAGGTGTAATGTGATTTGTCATTCCATAACATGGCTTTCTGAGCTTCCATGTCCCACTGTACATGCTCTTTATACCATTGAAGATGATGCTGCATGTTTGTTCAGCTAATGGGAGCTTACATAATATGGTCATGGCATGGAAACCCACGTTGTGAACCTCGATTCTGAATGTTTGTGCAGATTCATATTTCATTCAATGTCCAGAACTTCGCTTTCAATGTGTCAGTTGATGAATGGTGGCTTTTACATATTATCCTTCATAGCACCCTAGTCATGTTCAGTGAGTGGGGCAGGTTGTCCACTGAAGGTAGCACTTGCAATTGACTCCCCCTGCACTTCCATTTCAGTATGGTATCACTGACTGTTAACCTGAGATGGCCCAATTTGTCATAAATTGGCTGAACAGATTTACCACCAGCATGGCATCCTATCATACTGCCTCTTTCAAACTCCATCAGTTCACTTCTCGCAGCCATTTCACACGGACACAGTTGCATGACTAGAGGGCATCACATTCCTCCAATTTATACCTGCTACAAACACATGATTAGTGTCTGTAGCAGGTACACGTGATATCCCCCCATGGGCAAGCACCTTGCCCATGGGGGGGGGGGGAATATCTGTTAACTTCTTTCCAAATAGTGAACATGGAATTGAAGATGATTCTCTTACCTCTGCATGAGTTTTCAACTCATCTGGCTTCTCCCAGCTGGACTGCTTTGTCATATGGTTGTAGTAGTATGTTCTTCCATCTGGAGCTTTATGTTCAGTCCAATTACATTTCTTTTAAAATGAAAATAAAAATCAGAATAAGATTCAGTCAATGTCACTGTTATACATTTAAAATCAATATACAGGATATCCAAATTAATCAAAATTCCTTTAAAATATACATTAAATATATTAAAGATATTGTAATAGACCAGAAGTATTAACCATTTTAATACTTCTGGTCTATTAAATATCATAAGGAACTATGCTTTTTGATATATATATTTTTAAGTTACATTGTGTTCAAGATCCTTTTAGTGAGTCAATTTACTGTCATTAAGTAATTTTTAGATAGCAATATATCAGCACAGGACAGCCTGTCTGAACACTATATTATTCATTTCAGATCATCTTATAAAGGAAAAGAAACTTGACTTTCTAGATGAGCTCCAGAGCTGAGGTCATTTTAAAGATTGGATTGGTAGATTTTTCTTAGGAAAGAGAAACTTAATGAAAAGAAAGAGACAGTGGATAAATAGAGAGAATAGAACCAATAGGGAAAGCTAAGGAACTGAGGAAAGTTTATTTCTTTATTGTAACTTGCTTCAGTTGATTTTTTTTAGATGATTCCATCTGCAGTGCAACTAGAAGAATGATGGACCATTACACCCCTTGATTGGGAAAGACCTGGATTTGATTCTTGTCATGACAAGAGGAATGTTTATATTGGCTTTATCAATTAAAGATGAGTTATCCAACCTCATATGGAGGTAGTAGGCTATGTTTCCTCCCAGAAACTCAGGTTTTTCATCCTGCACACAATCAAATCACTAGCGAACATACAATTTTCAGACAAAAAATAATATTAGTGAGCAGCAGATGGCATTGCATGTAGATGAAAAATTAAGTAGTAGAGACAGCAGGTTGTGTGGTGTGCACCTCCTGCGATAAACATTGGAGGTGTCATATCATAATAACAATAATGCAATATACAAAGTATAAATTGTGTCCGGGAATGGAGGAAGATGAAATACAGAAAGTTATTTGGATATCGGATTAGTTGATGGCTTATCACAAATACAGAAACTTGAAGCGAATTACTTCAGGATAAAAAATATGGCAGTTGAGTTATTTATGGAACTAACAGAATCTGAGAATGTCATTTAGAGAATTACTGCTCTAGAAATGAAAGAGGCAAATTGGGAATAGCTAAATCTAGTCATAACAGAAGTGAAACTAACTGGTTTTGGTGGATGATCCTAATAAAATTCTTCTACTTGACTTTGCATTGTACCATTACAATCTATGGTAATTCTGTTGGAAGAGGTTGGAAAAAAGTTTGTGTAGGTAAGATAAGAATGTTCCTTGAGTGGTATGTGTTGGAGCTAGAGTGAGAGATCTAAACAGCTACATGTAAAAAAAAAAAATATTACGTAAATTTTAAGGAAGAGCAATAGCAATGAACTGTATTATAAGTATATGGTATTGTAATGATTATTGGGGCTCACTGTAGTAAGTATGGAAGTGGCAAACCCGAAGTACCCCAAGGTGGATTTTGGTCTTCATGCAATATACTTCTGGTATGTTGCCTGTAGATACTGTTTCTCCTCTTCCTTCGTTCTCATTTGACTTCTTCTTTCTTGTTCATCCCAAATGCTATTAGAAAACTCAGTTGATCTTTCCTTTCTTTTCATTTTTTCTTCCTTTCTTTTTTTTTTTTTTTTTGCAGTGAGAGTCTGCCTTCTCTCCCAAGGTTATGGCCCTATCTTTAATGAACTTTGCAGAAGAGGAGTGGCAAGCCAGATGCAGTATTTTGACTATGACTACTAGGAAAAGAAAAAAACAGTTATGGGATGAATTAAATATTGTGTTCAGGACATTCGACATCTCTCCAGAGACCACTTAAGGGAGGCGAGAGGTATGTGAAGTGGTCAGAGAAGAACATTACAAAACATATAAACAATGTTAGAAAATTATTTAAAATTGGAAAACTTAAACTGTCAGAAGAACTAACAAAATTTAAGTGGAGTATGGTAGATACGTCAAAGACGCAACACATTGGACAGACAAGGGATATGTTAACATCCAAAATGCAATAATATTATACTCAGGAAGAAAAGATGGAGTACATAGAGAAGGAACAGTAATCAGAGTAAAAAAATCATCTTATAAATTCAATAACAGAAATTACTCCTGTATCTTCAAGATTAATCTTGAAAAATTAAATGCAAAACACATTAAGGTATAGTTCGCCCACAGTTTGTAGATCTCTGCTTGGCGTCTTGCCAAGAATAGTCAATTCATGCTGAAGGAAAGAGAAAGAAATGAAGGACGTACGAATTGGTCACCAACACGTGAAATCACATGCTTTATAGATAAAATTTTCCAACTGTTATACAAGCAACATAGTTAACTACAATGCTCATAAAAGAGAAGTTAATATTCCTACATGTAATAATAAATAACTCATCCCACAATACAGACTGATTACCCTATTAGTGGAATGGATTCTCCTCCTGTTGAGATGCACAGAAGTGTCGAAGGGTCTTGAATCTGTGGGCGTACTATAATACAAGTTTTATACACCAGATCACTCTCACAGGGATGATGAATATGAAGAATTTCTCTCCAATCTGCAAACAGAAACTGGTAATACCAACAGAAAAGACATGCTGGTAGTAATGGGAGATTTCAATGCAAAAATGGGCAAGTATTATGAGGATATGGAAGGAGTAATAATGGGAAAATTTGGGATTGATGAAAGAAATGAAAGAGGTGATAGATTCCTTGAATTTTGTGAGACAACAGGACTGGTGATTACTAACACTTTTTTTTTTTTTCACAGTCATAAAAATACACGTGGATCTCTCCTGATGGGAAAACTAAAAACTGTATTGTTTATATCTTAGTCAATAAAAAATGGAAAACATCATTTCAAAATGTAAAAGCCTTTTTTTAAAAAAACAGATATGGATTCTGATCATGAAATTCTATTAATAAATTTCATGAAATAACATAGCTTAAATTCAAAATAATCATCAACGGGAAAAGACCTCTAAAACTTGATACCTCAGAATTAACACTCCAATAAACAAAATGTGTTTCATGAAAAAATTAATTATAAAATGGGAGCCTTACCTCTTGAAAACACAGAAGAATTTTGGGAAAAAGAAAAACAATAAAACACTTATTAGAGGGGAAAAAAAAGAGACATCTGAATTGCTAGAAAACCACAAGCAGTTAAAAAATAAAATTACATCTAAATGCAGAGAAGCAAAATCAAACTGGATAAATCAAAAAAAAGTAGATATATGTTAGAATGTAGCTATCATCATAATACACAAGTCGTACATAAAAGAACTTTCAAAAACACACAAACCTATACCACTAAAAATAAAAACTAAAACGAGAAAATCTAGGTAATTAATTACTTGGATTTCCTATGTGATAGTGATCATTCCACCTTGAAAAGGGGAAACAAAATAATTAGAAAGCATCAGGAGTGAAATTTCAACAAGATAACTTTCAGATTATGAATTTTTAATTTAAAAAAAAAATCTTAACTGAAAAGCATTATTTAATGAAAGTGATACTTAATGCAAAATGGCTATCACGTAAAGACTAATCCCATCTTCCTCAATGTATTACAGACAATTCCCTACCAGTTGAAGCAGATGAAATACATACACCGTACCGAATTTTTCAAGGATGAAAACATGATCGGATTTTTGCCTTTTATCGTAATTATTCTGCTCTGCCGTTAATGCCTTAATAGCCATTAACAGACCAACCTTTGAGTTCACCTGACTTAAAGTATGCTGCATTACTGGGGAATTTCCTTTATTAGAAACTTTCCTTCAATATTTTAATTTTGTACTTTACAAAGCATTTATTAATAAATACATTATCTATATTGAAATGTGACAAAAGATCAGTCTTAGAAATGCATTTATTTGTTAATGGTAAAATCATTTTTTTTTTTTTTTTCATATCAGTGAATGAAACAATATTTTTTCATTTAATTGTCAGACAACAAATTCATTTTTCTTCTTCTCTTCCACTCATGACGGGTTGAGTTCCTCAAAGACGAATTTTTGCCATTTCTTTCTGTCTGCTGTCTTTTTATGAAGTTCTATTATGGAGTTTAAGTGGATGCTTTCTTTAATGTTGTCAATCCATTTCTTTCTCGCTCTTCCTCTGCTGAGCTGTCCTTCAATTCTACCATTTAATAACATGTTTAGTAGTCTTTCTGGGTTAATTCTTCTTGAAACATGTCCAAACCAGCTTAGTTGGCTCTTTTTAGTGCTGTAATTATTGTTTCTTTAAAGTTAAGTTCTTCTCTGACATTTTCATTTGTTTTTCTTTCTATCCAGTTTATTCTA
Source organism: Typopeltis vanoorti (assembly GCF_054136105.1). Lineage (NCBI taxonomy): Eukaryota > Metazoa > Arthropoda > Arachnida > Uropygi > Thelyphonidae > Typopeltis > Typopeltis vanoorti. Next base: position 81,379,981 of record NC_143554.1, read on the forward strand.
TCGATTTTTCTTACGCATTTCATTTCAAAAGCAATGAGTTTATCCATTTCTTTTTTCTTAAGATCCAGCATTCTGAGACAAAGAGTACTGTGGGAATTATCATTGTTTTATATATCTTTAGTTTGAGTTCCTTGCTTAATCTTTTACTGTTCCATATTTTTTGTAGTCTACCCATTGTTATCCATCCATTATTGATTCCGTGTTTGATGGTTTCAAAATACTCTAGATTTTCAGTAATCACTGATCCTAGGTAATTGAACTGCTTTACTTGTTCTATATTATTGTTTCCTGTTTTCATTTGGATTGCTTCCCTTTTTCTTCCTATTACCATTAGTTTGGTTTTAAATCATCATCAAATTCCTGACATGTACCCTCAAGGGGTGTACAGGATACGATAGTACTACATGAAAAATTTACATAATTACTAACTTCCTATCCAATTTTCCTCCAAATCAGTCTATTACTTGTCAAGACTCAGATATTATCATTATCAGATCTTAGATTTCTATCGTCTAAGACACATTGCACAGTTTCAATCCATCTATATCTTGGTCTTCCTCTGGGTCGTTTTCCTGCCAACCTGGCAGAGAACACTTGTTTCGCTAATCTCTTTCTTCGCCCATTCTGTTTAAGTGACCATACCACCTGAGATCAGCTCTGCTAACACATTCCTGGAAGCTGACAATGTCAAGTTCTTTCCTAATATCCTCTTTTTTACTATGATATTGCCATTGATGCCATCTGTTCACACCTCTAATCTTTCTCAGGACTCTCATATCTGCGGTCTTTGGTCAAGTGTTTTACTTCTGACACAGCTCTCAGATCCATAAGTTAAAACTGGTTTGCATACTACCTTGTATACAGCTAATTTTGTGTTCCGACTAATTTCTCTCTTATTCCATATGAATTTATTCAATTGACTTTGTACCATACCAGCTTTGTTGATTCTGTTGTCTATTTCGATATTTAATTTACCATCTTCACTAAAAATCATGACTAAGTAGCTAAAATGTTTTACTTGTTCAACAGGTTCCCCGTTCACAACACAGTTGACATTTTCAAAAATTCTACTTATTTTCATCGTCTTTGTCTTTTTAATGCTGACCTTCATACCATATCTATTACAACAGTTATTCAATTTAGTCAGGGAATCTTGCAAACTTGCAGCAGATTTATTCAGAAGTATAACATCGTCCGCATAAAGCAAAGAGCTGACATTAACATCTCCAATTCTGATATAATGTTTAATACCACTTTCCTTCATAATGTGATCCATATAGATAATGAATAACAGAGGGGATAATGTACATCCTTGTCTCACACCAGATTTAACATTAAACCATCTTCCTGTACTTCCTTCAAATCTAACTGCTGACTTACAACTCAAATAAAGACTAAGTATTGCTTGATATAATGCCCCATTGACACCATATAACTGTAGCGTATTGAATAGCTTCTCTTGGCACCTTGTCATATGCCTTTTCCAGATTGACAAAACTTAAATACAGATCTCTGTATTCCCATATATTCCCATGCTTTCTCAACTATTTGTCGTAAAGTGAAGATCTGATCCTGACAGCCTCTATTTGGCCTGAATCCAGCTTGTTCTTCACAAATTCAAGCTTTTCTTCCACAATTCTTCTCAACCGTTTCTCAAGTATACTTGCATAGATCTTGCCAGGAACACTCAGTAGAGAAATACCTCTGTAATTCTCACATTCAGTTTTATTTCTCTTTTTATATATAGGCACTATTAGAGCTCTACTCCAATCATCAGAAATTTGTCCCTCTGTGCAGACTTTCAGAAACTATGCAGTGCAGCCACTGTAAGACTTTTATACCACCATACTTCAGCATTCCTGGTCGAATATCATCTACTCCTGTTGCCTTTCTACATTTCAAGCCTTTGATGGCTTTTTCTACTTCAAGAATGGATATGTATTCCTGACTGTATGCCTGTTGAGTGTTTTTTACCACTGTGCTATCACTGCTTGTTTCATTTAGCAATTTTTCGAAGTAATTACTCCATACTTCAAGGATATCTTTTTCTCCTGTTTTCATGTCACTTTTAACATCTCTAACTCCTTTTACAGCACTCTTTCCTCCATTTCTAAGCTTCTTCAACAACTTCCAGAATATTTTGCCACCTTCTTGATATTTATTTTCTATGTTCTTGCCAAAGTCCTCCCATGACTTTTGTTCAGCTAGTTTTACACATTGTTTAGCTTTCTTACATTTGTCTCTGTATTCTCTAAGAGCAAAAGCCGACTTATTTGCCAGGAGCTTTTGATATGCTTTCTTCTTTTCCTTCACTGCCTCTTTACCTTCCTGTGTACACCAGGGAGTTCTGATTTTTTTATCCTTGCAGACAACCTCACCACATGCCTCTCTGGCAGAATCAATCAATGTTTTCTTCAGATTTTGCCACTGAATCTCCAAGGTTTGGTTCCTGTTCTCAAACTCTTTCATTTTATCTTCAATAATCTTTGTGTATTTTAGTCTACAGTTCACATCTGAGAGCTGCTCAACTTTTATTCGCTTTAAAACTTTCTTACATGTTATTCTTTTCAACATGAAATTCAATTTTATCCTGCTCAAGACTAAATAGTGATCACTTCCAATTTCAAATCCTCTGTACACTCTGGTGTCCTGCACCAGGGAGAAAACATCACTATCAACAATAACATAGTCAATGAGACTTTTCTTATTCCTTGCGTCTTCTCTCCATGTGAATTTGTGCACATTTTTATGTTGGAACATGGTGTTAGTAATAACCAGTCCATGTCCTGAGCAGAAATCCAACAGATATTTGCCATTATTATTAGCTTTGCTCTTTTCTCCAAATTTTCCCAAAATATTTTTGTATGTCTGACAATCATTTCCTACTCTGCTATTCAGATCCCCAACACGGAACGACTTTTCCTTTTTTCATTGTGTCAGTTGCTTTTTCTAAAGCAGGGGTTCCCAACCCTATGCCTGCAGCACCATGGCGTCCGTCAACCAATTTGTGTGTGCCCGCCGCTGTTCAACCGTGTGCCATATAGTTTGAAATAATCACGCAACAATTCATGGCATGCTATATGATGCATGCATTAATGACACATGACGAGTATTAAACACATACAATGTAAAGTAGATTCCCATTCGAAGTTGTTCATTCCAGTTTAAGAACTGGAATATCATCATATTCTCCTAATTATGAAGCACTGGCCAATGAAATGCCTATGCCGAAGATCACACTAAGTTACATATATATATTTAAATTTTTATATAATGTAAACTTTTAAGTAATAAAACATTTTATTATAATGTAAACTTTGTATGTATTCATTTAACAAAAGAATTCAAAAAATTTGCTTGAAAAAATAGATGGTGCCCGTCGCCCTATCGGTATTTTAGAATGTGCTGTAGAAAACAAAAACGTTGTGAACTCCTGTTCTAAAGCATCAAAAAATTCCTCCACTTCTACCTTAGAAGAACCTTCTGTGGGACAAATAAGTCTCATTGTCCAGTTCCCCATTCTGATATTTGTCCACATCACTCTACTTGAGACTGACTGCCATTCAAGAAGATTAGCCTCGTATTTTGTGTTGAATACTACGGCTACTCCTTCTTTTCCTTGATTGTCATTTCCTGAATATTACATTTTGTATTTATTGCTCAGAAAGATCTCACCAGTTTTTGTCTTTTTTGTTTCTGTCACCCCTATTATGTTGATCTGGTACTTATCTAATTCCTCAGCTAGCTCCATTTCTTTGTCATTCAGGCTTCTTACGTTGATAGTACTGATCTTTAACTCTGGTGATGTTGAGTTGGGGTTTGTTTTCAGATTTGTTCCAGTAGCTGACTTTTTGCTGTTTGCCCTAGTTCCCTGGCGAAAACAACAGGGTCCTTGTTTAAACGGGCGACGCCCCAGCCGGCATGAAATTTTGTCATGTTGTCCCATCATTTTTTATTTTGGTTTAACCAATAAGAATACAATTTGGTTGACTAAATCTCCAAAATTGCCAGCCTATCCTCGTTCGTTTCGTATCCAAGTAGATACCCAACAGGGTGCACCACGAGAAGGTGAGGATTGGACATTAGGTCAGAAGCCCTGGTCGGTTCTCCGCATTCCTTTAAAGGCTATGTGGAGGTTTTGGTCTTCCTCTGGGTAGTTTTCCTGCCAACCTGGCAGAGAACACTTGTTTTGCTAATCTCTTTCTTCACCCATTCTGTTTAAGTGACCATACCACCTGAGATCAGCTCCGCTAACGCATTCCTGGATGCTGACAATGTTAAGTTCTTTCCTAATATCTTCTTTTTTAATATGATATTGCCATTGATGCCATCTGTTCACACCTTTAATCTTTCTCAGGACTCTGTTATACAGCTTACTAAAATTGATTTTCATCATATTTGTTACTTGTTTGATGCAGCTTGGTCAAGATATTTTTTAATTTTTCTTGGCTGTCTGTAGTGATAACTATGTCATCAGCATACTTTAAATGTGTTATATTTCTTCCATTTACAGTTATGCCTTCACACATCTGTAGTCCTTCATCTAGTACTTCTTTCAGGTACAAGTTGAATAAATATGGTGACAATGGGTAGCCTTGCATAACTCCTTTTTTTAATTGCTATTTGATCTGTTTCTATGTTTTTGTAATTGACTATTTCTTGTTTCTGCATAGTAATTCTTGATACAATTTAATAAGTATTTGTCGAACCCTCTGTTTTCTAGAATTTTAATGAGTTTGCTTCTGTTTATTGAGTCAAAAGCTTGTTTGAAGTCGATAAAACAGCAGTAGAGTTTTTTTTTATTTTTGTCTCTCATAAGTTCTGCTAATCTGTTTAATGTGAAAATTGCATCTGTGCTTCTACTATTTCTAAATCCCATTTGCTCTTCTTCCATCTGTCCTTCATAGGAATGTTTAACTTTGTTTTGAAGAATCCTGATGAATATTTTATAGCAGTGACTTAGAAGGGTGATAGTCTATAGTTATTGCAGGATCTGGCATCTCTTTTTTTGTGGATGGGTATGATCTGGCCTGTTCTTCATTCTGTTGGTAAATTTCCTTTCTTTAGTATTTTGTTGAACAGGTAATTTATTATGCTTTCTCCTCCTTTTTCTAGAAGTTCTTTTTGAATGTTGCCTAGGTCTGATGCTTCATTATTTTTCATTTGTCTGATTGCTCTATGTATTTCTTCATTTAGTATGTCTTTTGTGTTAGAAGTTTCTTCTGAGTTGAAGGCGTCTTGATCTGTTTTCTTCAGCTGCAAATGTTTCTTTAAAATGATTAGTCCACATTTCTTTTACTATTTCATGGCTACTTGTTGTGGTGCCATCATTTTGTAGTATCGAAACTGGTTTGGGTGAGTATGTTCTAGTTATTTCTTTAATTATTTCATAAATGGCTTTGGAGTCATTTTTTTTTTGTATGCTTCTTCTTCCTCTGGTGCAAATAATTTTAGAGAGAATTAGGAATAAAATAGAAAAAGAAATGAACGAGGAACAGTTTGGATTCAGAACCAACAGAGGAACTAGAGAGGCTATAACTTGTCTAAGAATTATTGGGGAGAAAACACTAAACCATGGTGGAAAGTTGTTTTGGGGATTTCTAGATTTTGAAAAGGCATTTGATACAGTGAAACATGAAAGGCTTTTTGACATTCTAGAAAATACTGATATTGACTCTTATGATTTGAAAATTTTAAAGAGATTATATTGGTCACAAATAGCATCAGTGTGTGTAAACGGAGAGGAAACAGGAGAATTCCCGGTGGAGAGAGGAGTCAGACAAGGATGCAAGTTATCACCATTATTGTTTAACTTTTATAGTGAACAAATGTTTAGAGAGGCACTTGTGGATGTAGAAGAAGGAATAAAAATAAACGGAAGAATCATTAATAACTTAAATATGCGGATGATGTAGTAGTGATGGCAGAAAGTGAAAATGGGTTACAAACAATTATTCAAAGAATTGAAAACTATTGTAAAGAGTATGGACTAAGAATTAACACAAAAAAGACCAAGATAATGATAATGGGTAGAAAAATAGGAGATAATGTAAAAATAAGATGTGGAGGAAAGATTTTAGAAGAAGTGGAAAGATTTCAATATTTAGGTAGCTAGATCTCAGAGAAAGGAACTTCAGAGTTGGACATTAGAAATAGAATAGGCAAAGCTAAATCAGCATTTATGGAAATGAAGAGAATTTTAATAAACAAGAACACTAAAATAGGCATTAGAATTGGAATAGTTAAAGCAACAGTTTGGAGTATTGCAAGTTATGGAAGTGAGTCATGGACACTAAGAAAGAGAGATATGGAAGGAATTAATGCATTGGAAATGTGGTGTTATAGAAAGATGGAAAAGATTAGCTATACAGAAAGAATATCAAATCAAGAAGTTTTAAGACGAGTTGGGATGGAAAGAACACTGTTAAAGAATATTATGCAAAGAAAGACTAGATTTGCAGGACATCTTCTGAGAGGTTCTTCGGGACACCTGACAAGAATTATATTACAAGGGAAAGTTGAGGGGAAGAGAAGACGTGGCAGACCAACTAGAGAGTGGTTTAATGACATCGTGGAATGGACTGGTTTAAGAATGATGTAAGCAACAGACAGAGAGAAATGGAGAAGAGCTGCTCATCTGCTGCAACCCTCTTGCTAGAGGATGCTACCTGGACGACGACGATGCTTCTTCACATATCCCTGCTTTTTCTTCTAAATATGTGATTTTTGCTAATCTGCATTTTTTGTCTATTTCTTTTTTCAAATTTTTGTATAATATTCTATTTTATGCTTTATCTTCTTTCAAGAGTTAGTCTTGGATATTCTTTTTTTCTCCCATAAGTCCAAAATCTCTGGTGTAAGCTAATCTTTATTTAATCTTTTCTGTTAACCCAGGTGTTTTGCTTCTGTTTCTTTAATAATTTTGTTACCTTTCTTCCATAACTCTGAGACTGTATCTAAAGAATCATCATCAAATTCCTGCCATGTACCCTCAAGGGGTGTCCAGGATATGATAGTACTACATGAAAAATTTACATCATCACTGACTTCCTATCTACAATTTTCCTCCAAATCAATCTGTTACTTGTCAAGACTCCAACATTATCCGATCTTATATTTCTATTGTCTAAGGCACTTTGCACAGTATCAATCCACCTATATCTTGGTCTTCCTGCCAACCTGGCAGAGAACACTTGTTTTGCTAATCTTCCCTCGCATATTCTATTTAAGTGACCATACTACCTGAATTTAGCTCTGCTAATGCATTCCTGGATACTGACAATGTCAAGTTCTTTCCAATATCCTCGTTTTTAATATGATATTATTATCATATTATTGTTCCGGGCAACTCCAAGAAGTCAACAGACTCATTGAGGGAGGCCCTAACATCATGTCAAGAACAACTATTCGACATTCACACAGTATCAATCATACCTTGCCTTGAACTCATTCACGGTCGTAGCACCCTCAACAGACTCTGGAAGCTTATTCCACTCATTCACTACTCTCCAAGTAAAAAACCTAGCTCTAACACCCTTGTCAACCACGCTCTTGCCCAGCTTCCATTCATTGCCCCTAGTCCTCCCACCACCAGTCATATTTTCAAAAATATCTTATGGATCAATCTTATAGAAACCCTTCAGTAATTTGAATGTCTCAATCATATCACCCCTCCTTCGCCTATCAACCAATTTCTGCAACCCACAAATCTTCAACTATTCTCATAAGGTTCATTCCACAGACCTGCTATCATCTTGGTCACTCGTCTCTGGATCCTCTCCACTTCCTCCCCATCACGAAGAAACCCTAGTGCCCATAACTGGGCACAGTAGTCCAGATGAGGTCTTATCAAGGCTCGATACAGAGGAACAACAACTTGTTTGTCTCTGCATGTTAAAGTATTTTTCAGAAGCCAAGTGATTTGGTGAGCTGTTTTAGTCACTTTTGCAATGTGCCCCCTACACTTCAATTCCCTATCCACCAACACTCCCAAACCCCTGGCCTCATTAATCTCCTGGAGTATGGTTCCACCAATGCGATATACTGCTGCTATTCTTTTCACCCCAAAGTGCATAACCTTACACTTTGGCACATTAAATTGACATCCATTTTTCCTAGCCCAGTCCTCCAAACTATCCAAATCATCCTGTAAAATTTTGACATCCTGTGCACTCATAATTGCTCTACCCAACTTTGCATCATAATTGCCATTGATGCCATCTGTTCACGGCCCTAATCTTTCTCAGGACTCTCATATCTGCGGTCTCTAGTCTTTGATCAAGTGTTTTACTTCTGACCCAGCTCTCAAATCCATAAGTTAAACAACTGGTTTGAACACTGTCTTGTATATAGCTTATTTAGTGTTTCGACTAATTTCTCTCTTATTCCATATGAATTTATTCAATTGACTTCCTACCATACCAGCTTTGTTGATTCTGTTGTCTATTTCCATATTTAATTTACCATCTTCACTAAAAATCGTGCCTAAGTAGTTGAAATGTTTCACTTGTTCCACAGGTTCTCTATTCAAAACGCAGTTGACATTTTCAACGATTCTGCCTATTTTCATTGTTTTTGTCTTTTTATTGCTGACATTAATACATATCTATTACAACAGTTATTCAATTTAGTCAGGGAATCTTGCAAACTTGTAGTGGATTTATTTAGAAGTATAACATCATCTGCATAAAGTAAACCGCTGACATTAACATCTCCAATTTTGATATCATGTTTAATACCACTTTCTTTCATAATGTGATCCATATAGATAATGAATAACAGAGGGGATAATGTACATCCTTGTCTCACACAAGATTTAACATTAAACCATCTTTCTGTACTTCCGTCAATTCTAACTGCTGACATACAACTCAAATAAAGACTTAGTATTGCTTGATATAATGCCCCATTGACACCATATAACTGCAGCGTATTGAATAGCTTGGCATCCTGTCATATGCCTTTTCCAGATAGACAAAACTTAAATACAGATCTCTGTTATATTCCCGTGCTTTCTGAACTATTTGTCGTAAAGTGAAAATCTGATCCTGACAGCCTCTATTTGGCCTGAATCCAGCTTGTCACCTTTATCATCTCTAACTTCTTTTACAGCACTCTTTCCTCTATTTCTAAGCTTCTTCAACAACCTCCAGAATATTTTGCCACCTTCTTGATATTTATTTTCCATGTTCCTGCCAAAGTTCTCCCATGACTTTTGTTTAGCTAGTTTTGGTAGTTGAAAGCAATGAATTAAAATGTCAATGTGGTTAATCCAGTACCACAGAGCTCACACTTATACATGTCATCACTCCTAAACAGAAAGGAGTGGTTAAAATGACCAGGACTGATACAAAGCTTAGTAATTGTGTTATAGTAATGTTATTTGTTTCAGATGTGCTATGAAGCAGCACAAAGTAGACTGCAAGAAAACAGCTCTATTATATATATAAAAATAAATAAATAATTAAAAATAAAAAAACTATATAAACTAAACAAAGCAGACTGTGATAGCGATCCACTAGGTACATAGCATGGAACCCACAGCTTTAATAATTAACAAACCTAGCAGTGGCTTTTATGAACTGTGGCTAACAAGGCAAACAATGTTTTCTCTAAGCAATATATACCATCCATCCAACTCTTTAGTGGTATCTCCACCTTAACACGGTAAGAAGGCTTGTGCACACCAATGACCTAAATGAACACCAATGACAGTGGTTAAGCTACTGGTTAGGGCCTCCATAGTTGGACAAGTCAAGAGATAGGGGCCAGACTAAAGAGATACCCTGGTCCTCCACGTTGGGGGTTTTGCATAAGGCTGGTTACCTTACCAAGTAAAAAATTTTTAAAACTCAGATGTTGGAACTGAAAAATTCATAGGACTGAAACAACCAAGAACAAAGGTAAACGATTAAGAATTTCATCAGACATTTTAAAATAGCCACATGGAATATGCGAAGCATAACAAAGGAATTAGAATTGGTAAAACAAGTAAAAATATTAATATAGGCACAATAACAGAAAAAAAATTAAATTAAAGAGAACAAAAGATATAGATGCTTTTACTATGCTATATAGTGGAGTGGATCAACGATATATCAGAGTTTTTTTAGTGGTGTAGCCATTTTAATCGATAATAAATGGATAAATAGAATATGAAAGCACAATTTTGTAAATGAATTAACAGTTAAACTAAAAACAAAAACTATTTAAATATCATGTGTCCCTGAAGAAAGTACGAAAGAGGATTCAAACAATTTTATGAGGAACTACAAAACAGTTAAATAAATGTAATAAAAATAGCAAGAGATCTTAATGCTAGAGCTGGAAATAATCCAATCTCAAATACTTTTTTTTTCAAAAAGAGAATATAAATAAATATATTTGGAATCGCAGAGGAACAAGATTGATAATTGATTACATCATTACTTAAAAGAAAGTAGCTCCATGTGTGAGAGATGTACACGTTTATGGAAGAAGTGAAATTTTTTGAGATCATTGTTTAGTGATCTCAAAAATAGAAATACAGCTAATTTTCTTTTACATTGCTTTTTTTTTTTTTTTTTTTTTTTTACACGATTTCAAAATAGCACGGTTTAGAAAACAAAAGCAATTGTATTTTTACACTGTATATTTTGATTTAACATGATTCAAATGCCGCTTATTTCTAAAATTTCTGTTTGAATTCAGTTCTGTTAAAAAGAGTATTTCCATTATAATTATCATTTCCTAGTATGGTAGATATGTACTTAAACTTGAATTCTGGGGGGAAACTCCCCCCTCGATGTTTTAAATACCAGGGATTATGCTACGCTACAGAATGTAGACAAATGACTAATACAACTTATATAGCGAAGTAAGTAATATGGAAGACATAGCCTACAAAATATTAAGGAAATTAAACAATGGATAGAACATTATAAGAATTTATGGTATAACCCAAATTTAATAACAGAAAATATTTATGAAGAAATCAATACTGATATAGAACCAATAAATTTGGAAGAACTAAAAGAAGCAATAAAAATATTGCTTCTTTTAGTTTAGTTTAGTTTTTAAAAAGTATCAAAAAATAAAAATTCAACCAGATAAGATGGCATAAATATAGAGCTTGGAAATATGACAGAGAATATTTACATCACAGATTCTTAAAATTAATAAAATTAATTCTAAAAATTAATAAAGAATAAATAAAATGTGAGATGCCATCAGATTGGTTAAAAGCTAAGATTATATTTAAGAAAGGAGAACAGAGATCATTGTGGAAATTACAGAATAAGTTTATTAAACACAGGTTACAAAATTTACAATAAAATACTGAATAAAAGACAGAAATATTGCAAACACTCTACTCTCAGAAGAACAAAATGGTTTCAGACATGGTCGAAGGGGAAATTTCCCCTTTGACATTGTTTTCCTTTTGAATATTACCTAAGGAAGCAACTTTCTTCCATCTGCAGTAATTGTGTGTCGCTGTTTTTCACTTCCAGTTGTGTGCATTATCACAATTTTCACCATTTTCTGTTATTGTTGTTTGGTTGCGGTTCTCGGCAACAAATGCAAGCTGACAATTGTTGAGTTGAAATGCTGATTCTCTCCAACTGAATTTCAAAATATGTGAAACTGTCATAACAACACCCACTATCTATTTCTTAAAGTTTTACACTTTTTTTCATCTCAAGGTATATGTGAAACTTTTAATCTCTTTTTCACAAAATAAAATCAGGGGTGCAAGATATACGTAAGGGCGAGTTATATTCGAGTAATAAATATGGTAATAATACATCTAAAATATAAAGATAAAAGAAATTTCAGAAAATCTGTGGAACAATTAAAAGGACACTAAAAAAAAAAAAAAAAGATGAGAAACTCAACTAAAATTTTATAAAGTAATGGCCACTCCAATTCTGTTATATGGTTCAGAAACATGGACAGTTAAAAATAAATATGACAGTAAAAGACAAGCTGCAGAGATGAGATTTTTAAGAACAATTAAGGGGTAACATCAGAAAAGAACTAGATATTTATAACATAAATAAAATGATCAAGGAATAGAGAGAAATGGAAAGAACATCTCTAACTAGGATGGAAAGATATTGGCTACCAAAAGCGGTAGATAGATATAAACCAAAGGGAAAGAGAGAGAGACCAGCAACAAGACGGAAAGACCAGTGAAGCTGGAACAGGCAAAAGCTTAATCCTAGAAGAGAAGAAGACCATCCATCCACAATTTCAATAGAGACGTATGGAGTGACCATACATGCTGTATGGTCACTCCACTTTTGGTATTATGCCACACAATTCCTCATCCGTTGATCCTGTTGTAAGCTTTTGGATGTTGCTTTCTTAGCCACAGTTCGTAAAAGTCACTACTATGCTAAGAAATATAGGATACCAAATCATTGAAATATTAATTATCATCATCATCAAATTCCTGACATGTACCCTCAAGGAGTGTACAGGATATGATAGTACTACATGAAAAATTTACATCATTACTAACTTCCTATCTACAATTTTCCTCCAAATCAGTCTGTTACTTGTCAAGACTCCAACATTATCAGATCTTATATTTCTATCGTCTAAGGCACTTTGTACCGTATCAATCCACCTATATCTTGGTCTTCCTCTGGGTCGTTTTCCTGCTAACCTGGCAGAGAACACTTGTTTTACTAATCTTTCCTCGCCCATTCTATTTAAGTGACCATACCACCTCAGATTAGCTCTGCTAACGCATTCCTGAATGCTGACAACATAAATTCTTTCCTAATATCCTCGTTTTTAATATGATATTGCCATTGTTTGATCATTTTACTTCTAACCCAGCTCATCCGTTGATCCTGTTGTAAGCTTTTGGATGTTGCTTTCTTAGCCACAGTTCGTAAAAGTCACTACTATGCTAAGAAATATAGGATACCAAATCATTGAAATATTAATTATCATCATCATCAAATTCCTGACATGTACCCTCAAGGAGTGTACAGGATATGATAGTACTACATGAAAAATTTACATCATTACTAACTTCCTATCTACAATTTTCCTCCAAATCAGTCTGTTACTTGTCAAGACTCCAACATTATCAGATCTTATATTTCTATCGTCTAAGGCACTTTGTACCGTATCAATCCACCTATATCTTGGTCTTCCTCTGGGTCGTTTTCCTGCTAACCTGGCAGAGAACACTTGTTTTACTAATCTTTCCTCGCCCATTCTATTTAAGTGACCATACCACCTCAGATTAGCTCTGCTAACGCATTCCTGGATGCTGACAACATAAATTCTTTCCTAATATCCTCGTTTTTAATATGATATTGCCATTGTTTGATCATTTTACTTCTAACCCAGCTCTTAGATCCATAAGTTAAAACTGGTTTGAACACGGTCTTGTATACAGCTAATTTAATGTTCCAGCTAATTTCTCTCTTATTCCATATGAATTTATTCGATTGACTTCCTACCATACCAGCTTTGTTGATTCTGTTGTCTATTTCCATATTTAATTTACCATCTTCACTAAAAATCGTGCCTAAGTAGCTGATATGTTTTATTTGTTCCACAGGTTCTCTGTTCAAAATGCAGTTGACATTTTCAACAATTCTGCCTATTTTCATTGTCTTTGTCTTTTTAATGTATTAATTAAAAGTAAAAAATATTAATAATTTAAAACTAATTTTCCACAAATCTATTATTTAAAATAATAGATTTGTGGAAAATTAGTATTGCTTTCTATGCTGAATGGTAATACTGAGCAATGATCTTTCATTTTTCTCTTAGTCCTCAATTTTTAGTCAAAGTCCTTGTTTCTCTTCTATATCATGACTAGAAGTATATAAGTGTCAATTACTTTTGTTTTGAGACAGATTGGGGTGTCTCTTTTTAGTGTTTCATAGTGGATAACTTTTGAAAAACTCAAGGGAGGGGGAAAAATACATCTAATGAAAGGTAATTTATTTAATTCTGACAGCACTTCTGCATCTGTTATGTAATTTTCTCTACTAGAAAACAACTAATTAATTCAAAACTTTTATATAAAATTGTCAGATTTTGTTATTTAATGATAAATGAAGAAGTCAATTCCTTTTCACAAACAAAAACTTGATTGACAAAATTAGTTTGCAACATCATACTGCTAAACCAAAGGCACTAAAATATAAAATATTACTGGCTGGACTGTATTAGATGTTTCTGTCACTGAAGCAGTAGCAGCAGCAACTGAAGGATGGGTACTGGCAACATTGGAAGATCCACCTTTGGAATGGACAGCTGTGACATTTGATATTGGTGGTGCAGAAATTACTGCTGGAGAAGTTATAGTTGTAGGTAAAGCTAAAAAAATACAAACTGGATGTTACTTGCTGATACTTCTGAAGACTTAAATGAGAAAAACAATACAACATTATGACCTAAATATATTTTTTAAATATCAGTGCAAAAGAGAAGTCATAAATAATCTGCATCTCTTATTATGTCTGTCTTAATATATCTAAGTAATGCAGTAATTAAAATATTGTTTACAAAAAATTTTTATAAATGATTTTATACTATTACAGAAGTTATAAAAGTAGCATTTTTTATGTACTTTTGTTGTTTTGACTTTTACTGATGTTTCATCAGTAGGAACTAAACCCAGGAAGATACTAAAATTAAATCAATGCATAAATTATATACACCACATGTGAATAATTATAAAAGTATTAAGATACTCTGGATCAGAGAGAGAGAGAGAGAGAGTTGTAGAAATTTTTTTTTTAGATGTTTGGTTACAAAAGAATATCACCCTCCTTTGATTTCTACAAAATTAAATATTAATGTTTAATTATAAATATAGCTGTTAATTCAAATTCACATGTACATCAATTAATACTAAAGTCAAGCAAGAGCAGGTCTCACATCATAGGTTAACAATCTAAAAAAATTGCATCCGACAAATTGTTTTTTTGTTTTGCTTTTTTTTTTTTTTTTTTTGGTATACCTACGACTTCAATGCACAACATAATTTATTATACATGCTGCACTATTTTAGTGCAGTCTGTGTATAATAATAATAATAAAGACTAAAGTTAATTCTTCTTTAAGAATAAGGATAATAGCACATCATCCTTATTCTTCTTAACATAATTTGTTTAAAAAGAACATCACTGAATATCATTTACATTAAAGTAGAAACATGCATTTGTAATATATGTATTACATATCCTGTACACAAGAAACTGTGGAAAAGTTTTTCAGTTGGTTACATAATGTATTATAATTGACATGAAATTCTATTCTTGTTTTAATCCTTAACCCAAGCAAACAAAGTTTGTGTGTGAAGTATCTTCATGACTAGTCTACTTGTATATAGAGACTATTGACTTCACATCAATTGCTTCAGTATCCCTAATGCAAAGCTCACTTCATTTCAGATGTGTATTGCTACGCATTATTGAGAAGGGCCACTACCCAGACCAGTTTTGACTTTTACTGATGCTTCATCAGTAGGAGCTAAACTCAGGAAGATACTAAGATTAAATCAGTGCATAAGTTATATATATACTCCATATGCGAGTAGCAAAAATATTAAGATACACTAGATCAGAGAGAGAGTTGTAGAAAGTTTTTTTTTTTTTTTGCTTGGTTACAAAAGTCTATCATGCTTTACAAGAAAATTATATTATTTTATGAGATGGGAAATACAAGACAAGTAGACTTGATGCACAACTTGGTTTGCTTACACTTGGGTAAAAGATTAAAAGAAAAATATAATTTATTTTC
The DNA here is from genome assembly GCF_054136105.1 of Typopeltis vanoorti. Lineage (NCBI taxonomy): Eukaryota > Metazoa > Arthropoda > Arachnida > Uropygi > Thelyphonidae > Typopeltis > Typopeltis vanoorti. The sequence continues at coordinate 81,395,737 of NC_143554.1, forward strand.
AAGTATAACACAGAAAAACGTTTACTATAGAAACATGACATTACACTTATCTAACTTAACATAAAATAAAACTATTATTGGGGGAAGAGGGATAATAATTTATTTTAAAGTAAACACCAAGAACATATTTCTTCTAAGGTAGAAATAAAGGCAGTTGAACTCTTCTCATCCATGGGATATGAATGGGTGATAGTTTAGATTATGTCAAAGCAACTAAAGATACGAGATAAAAGTATTATGTAGTAAATTGATTGCACTCGATTCTCATGTTGGTTTGTCTGCTCAGCAGGTTTAAAATCCAAAATTTTGAAGCAGGCAAATTATTAAATTATTATTTCTTTCTACCTGCGTGAACTTTTTTTTGAAGGCTGGTAAATAACTTGGTACTAGACTTGATAAGAGCTGATACAGCATAAAATTAAAAGTGCTGAACATAAAGTACTGATAACTGAGTGTAAAAATACATATCAGATAACAGAAAAATGTAAGTAAAACCAATAATGAAAAAATGGATTACATCAACTATGAATTTAACTGACAATAAAGAAACCAGAACAAAAAAATTTGTTATATACACAGTAAGTCAGCAACGTGACAAGTACTGATATTCATTTAAAAAAGTCATCAGATGTAGATAGCAGAAAACTAAGCTTTCCGGATGGTTTTTATGAAATGATGTATTAAGAGGAGTTTGATTGGTTTGAGAGTATTGGGACACTGGACTGGCTTGAGAATAGAGGGATAAGGTAAATGGAATATTATTCAGAGCAATCTATATTTGAAAGTCTGCAGTTAGAATTGAAAATAGCACAGCAGGGTAGTTTGATGTAAGATCAGGTGTAAGATAAGGGTACACCCTATATTCACTCTTATTCATAATCAATATGGATCAAACTGAAAGTACATGCCATTAAATCCAATATTAAAATTAGAGATATCAAATGTAGCCATTTGTTTTTATCAGATATATAAAAAAAATCTAGCACAAGTTCAGTGAGTGAATAACAACTATAACAAATTTTTAATGAAAATTAGCAATAAAAGACCAAAAATATGAAAATATGCAGAAATGTGAAAAATCGGCTGCATTCCCAATTAAAATATTTCAGCTATTTTGGCACGATTTTTAGTATAGATGGCAAAAATGGAAAGGTGGTAGAATAAGCAATGGTAGTATGGTGGGAAGCCAAATAAATAAATTTATATGAAATAAGAGAGAAAGGAGCCAAAATACTAAACTAGCACTATACAAAACTGTGTTCAGACCAGTTTTGGCTTATGGATCTGAGAGTTGGGTTAAAAATAAAGCAATTGATCAGAAATTAGACCACAGAATTAAGAGTTCTGAGAAAAATTATGAGAGTGAATAAATGGCATAAATGTCAGAATCATATTAAAGATGAAATATTAGGAAGGAATGTGACATTGTTAACATTCAGGAATATTTGAGCAGAGCTGATCTGGGGTGATATGGTCACTTAAGCAGAATGGAAGAGGAAAGGTTAACAAAATAGATGTTTGATGCCAAGATGACAATTAAAAGATGGTGTGAGAGAGAGAGTTATTAATGTTAGAAAATTAGTGAAGTGCCACAGGGATCTGTTTTGGGATCATTATTGTTAACTTGTATGTTAATGACATTGGGACTGGTTTATCTGGAGATGTGCAGCTGTTTGCCAATAATGAAAAGTTGGGAAGAACTATCAGAAGTAAAGCAAATGTTGTGGCCTTGCAAGGATGATCTCAACAGACTATACCAGTGGGTGTATGAGTGGCACTATCACTTTAATGCTGAAATTTGCCGAAACACTCAAGTAGCACATGTGAGACATTTTACAACCAATTTTAAGACTTATGAATCAAAGGAGTTGGATTCGAAAAAAAAAAACAAATGATCAAAGACCAGAAAACACAAACACAAATCCCCAAATATGAGAAAAATTATCAAAGCGTACCCATGGTATTAATGGCAGAATCGTATTACTCATTTATTCTGTAACTTATATTATTATGTAATTTATTCTGTATAGTTGCAGAATAAATAAATGAGGCTAAGGCTGGCAGACTGAATTTTAAAATAATTATACAAACTTCAATCAGTTTATATTTCACTGTCAATTTTCTGACAGCATCATTCAGAAAATGGAACACAGAACATACTATAAGATCTTAACACTTCAACAACTGCTTTTTTTTTTTTTTTTTTTAATGAAAGCAATTGATAACATAATAGCTAGTCACACAAGTCATTATATACACCATGCATGATCTATGTTTTAATGCATAAAGTCAGTAGGTAGTGACTGGCAAATATTTGGAGGTCATGTATATTGCACAAGCAAATAAGACTTCCAAATGTCATGAAGTATAAGGCCCTGATTTCTAAAGCAAAAAAGATCACTTCAGAAGCTCCTTAAACATATTAGTGAAAAGCTTGTAGTCCAATATTATTATTATTATTATTACCATGGGCTACTTCAGGAGTCCTTAGCCTCATCGAGGGAGGCCCTAAACATCATGTTCACACAGCTGTTCAACATTCTCACAGTATCTATCATACCTTGCCTTGAACTCGCTCACTGTCATAGCACCCACAACAGACTCTGGCAGCTTATTCCACTCATTTACCACTCTAAAAGTAAAGAACCCAGCTCTAACACCCCTGCTAACCACGCTCTTGCCCAGCTTCCATGGGTGTCCCCTAGTTCTCCCACCACCAGTCCTGATCTCAAAAATATCCTCTGAATTTATCCTATAGAATCCTTTTAGCAATTTGAATGTCTCAATCATATCTCCCCTTTTCTGCCTATCAACTAGTTTCTGCAACCCACAAATCTTCAACATGTTCTCATATGGTTCATTCCATAGACCTGCTATCATCTTAGTCACTCGCCTCTGGATCCTCTCAACCTCCCCCCCATCAAGAAGGAACCGAGGTGACCAAATCTGGGCACAGTAGTCGAGATGAGGTCTTATCAGGGCTCGGTACAGAGGTACAATAACTTGTTTTTCTCTGCTCGTCAAGGTATTTTTCAACAACCAAGTGAGTTGATGAGCTGATTTAGCTACTTTCGTAATGTGCCCCCTAAACTTCATCTCTCTATCCACCAACACTCCCAAGTCCCTGGCCTCATCAATCTCTTGGAGTACAGTTCCACCAATGTGGTATACTGCTGCTAATCTTTTCACTCCGAAATGCATAACCTTACATTTTGTCACATTAAATTGACATCCATTCTCCTTAGTCCAGAACTCCAATCTATCTAAGTCATCTTGCAAGACTTTGACATCTTCTGCATTCACTATCGCCCTACCCAACTTTGCATCATCAGCGAACAAATGAACTGTCCCACTTAGACCCTTCCCTATATCGTTAATGAACAGATTAAACAGCAGTGGTCCAAGAACAGAACCCTGTGGCACACCACTAGTCACAGGCCGTTTCTTGGACTCTACTCCTGAATAAACTACTCTTTGATATCTCTCCATCAACCACCCAGCTATCCATCTCACCAACCCTATATCCATTCCCATATGTTGTAGTTTATGGATTAGAATTCCATGTGGTATCCTGTCAAACGCCTTTGCTAGGTCCAGCAGTATCACTGTAAACCCATTTCCCTTATCCAGTTCAGCCGTCACCTTGTTATAAAACTTGAGCAAGTTACTGAGGCATGATCTACCCTTCACAAAGCCATGCTGTCCTCTGTACAGTATCTCATTTTCATCAATCCATTCCTGTATTTTTCCCTTGACTACTTTCTCCAAGACCTTGACAACGACTCCTGATATGCTGATCGGTCGGTAATTTGCAACCATAGTCTTGGATCCTCCTTTATGCAGTGAAACTATTTTCCCCTCTTTCCACGCCTTCGGGACTAAGCCAGACCTGAGACTCAGATTAAACAACATGGTCAAGGGCACTGATAATTCATTAGCCGCTTCATGCAAGACCCGTGCTGGTATACCATCCAATCCCACAGATGTATTCACATTAAGGTTCTGTAATAGACTATTCACCTCCACTTCATTCATCACAATTCCCATATAAACTAATGGTTCCTTCATTTTTTCAACGTCACCACCTGGATGATATACTTTTGCAAAGTGCGCGCTCAGTAACTCCACTATATCGACTGGTTCAGTGAACTCTTTACCATCGTCATTCCTTAAAATCATTTTGCCATGTACAGTTTTTTTCTTGCTTGCAGCATATTGAAAGAACTGTTTGGGATTCTCTTTTGCTTGCATAGCTAGTTTCCTTTCATAATCGGCTTTTGCTGTTTTTACCACACTCGTTACCCTTCTGGCCTGTACTTTATACCTTTCGTGTGCCTGCAGGTCACCCCTTTCTTTAAATTCCCTCCATAGTTGTTTCTTTTTTTGCAGCTCAAGCTTAATGGTGTTATTCATCCATTTAACCCCTCCTTGTTTCACTATTCGGACCTTAGGTATACAATCAGCCATAACCTCCTGTGAATGCTCTTTGATCACTTCCCATGCTCTATCGACGTCCAGCCCTTGCAGTTGTACATGCCATGGCACTGATCCAAGCAATCTCCTAAGCTTGTCATACTTGCCAGCACGGTAATTCCACATATACCCTGTCTTAATCACAAATTTCACACCTTTAGCCACCTCCCAGGTCAAGACCTTATGATCACTCTCACCAATAGGTGGCAACATGGTCATATTCATTACAGTCAAATTCTCAGATACTATTACCAGGTCAAGCACTCTCCCACTCCTAGTATTTTCAATTACATGCTGTTTCAGATAGTTATCCCTTAATAATTGAATAAAATCCATTTCCTTCCTCACATGTGTCCTCTCCTCCTTCCAATCAATGTTACCATAGTTGAAATCCCCCATAATAATTACCCTCCTTCCACTCATTTCATCAATTTGTTTATGCATACCATCTCCACCATCTATTCCATCACCTGGTCTATAGCAGCACCCAACTGTATATTTTATTCTGCCAGTATCAATCTCACACCAAATAGCCTCAAATGAGCTCCTTTCACTATCCTGCAATACTTCAATTCTCCTTGGCTGCAGTTCATCAGCTATCATCAATAACACCCCTCCTCCAATTTTATTCTCTCTGTCCCTCCTAAACATACTATAACCTACACATTCTATCCCACTAACTATATCATCTTCCGTCAGCCATGTTTCACTAATGCCAATAACCTGTGGCCAGGAAGAGCCAATCAAGGCCAAAAATTCTTCCTTCTTGTTCCTAATACTCCTGGCATTAGTATACATGAATTGCAGTGTTCCCTTTGTCCCACCCCTATCTTGATGCGTTATTCTAAATATCCCATTCCCATTTTTTGTCCTTATTGCTGGCTCAGGTACATTATATACATTTTTACACTCAACTGTCTCACTGATGTCTGGATATCCACTTCCCCCCCTCCTTGGTAGTTCTAGTTTCCCTGGTTCTGCACATCCATTTTCACTTCATTCAGCAACACTTTTTCCAGTCTCTGCACACCAAGTCCATTCAAATGCAGGCCATCCATCTTGTATAAGTCCTTTCGCCCATCAAACTCATTCCACACGTCCACAAATTCCACACCACACCGTCCGCATAACCTGCGCATAATATCATTTGCAATTATGGCCCTCCTCCTAAACTCCTCTCTGTCATACCGCGGTAACAGACTCACCATTCTAACTCTGTCACTCTTTTCTTTCGCTACCTTTAACAATACTTTCAAGTCCTCTCTCATAAAAAATTTATCACCTTTCAATTCATTCGTACCAGCCACAATTGTTATTTCTTTCACCCTCTGTTTTTGCACTCTAATGCTCTCACTAGAAGAATATGGCATAGAAGTAGATGGTCAATGCATATCATGAAGTTCAGATGAGATGTACAGTGAAGCCACTTTTTTTCATGACCTAACTAAAAGATGTCAAAGTCTGTATAATTTTTAAATAAATGTTGACCTGCTTTGTTTATTCCAGGAATCTGACTTTGTTAGCATTTAAAAATTTGAGCAGAACAAATTCCATTATCACTTAAAATGGCGGAGAAGAACTAGTAAAACAGGTATCTGGTGCCAAGAATGCAGGAAAACACGGAGAAATGACTAATATCTATGTGAACAGTACCTTCGAAGACTAAAACATAAGATAAGATATCATTTGCGACGAGAAAAGACTATTATTTGCAAGGAAACAAGAAGCTAGTAATGAAGCAAACTTGATCAAGTAGCATTATCATAATATCATGCACACCTTCTGAGAGTACATATCAAGAATTTGATGATGGTGATAACATTTATAAATCTTATTATTAATAAACAAGGAAATTACTGCAGACACACACAAAAAAAAAAAAATCATCCCATTCTAGAAAAATGACACATCATTACACAACAATTGAACCTGGAGCCATTTTTGACTTTCATATTTTAAATATTGTGTTCTTAATTCTGAGTTTGAGAAAACGGAACTTTAAAAATTGAAAGGATATGAAACAAATTCCTTTATAAGTGAAAAGCAAGAGAGATAAGTTTTAATAGGGATTTTATAAGGGAAGTTGGTAAGTCACAAATAAAAAAGCAGAACAAATGAATCGGAAGTGAATGGTTTACAGTATGCCTTACCAGGTAGCAGTGCACTCTAGGATGGTGATAGTACATTTAGCAGATGAACATGAGCATGTTTTGTAGTTGTTCTCAGCAGTCTAAAATGGGACTGTGCTCAATGTACTGTGCTGTATTTAATCAAACTGTCAAACAGTATGCTATTGCGTTGTGTTTTCTGTAGGCAAAAGGCTTTCTGCAAAGGACATTCATAAAGAGATGTATCTTGTTTATGGAAAGAGGTCTTTCCATAAACCAGTCTATAAAAGGAGGGAAGCTTGACTTCACAATGAAGATCAATCTGAATGGCATGAACAGATTGCAACAAAAGCCATCTGCTTTAGTATATCTGCTCTCCAATCAACGGGCTTTGGGTTCAAATTCCACTCTGGGCATAGATATTTGTGACTGTGTTTAGGTGGGAGATGAATTTCATCACCTGGTGTGAGAACAGTGCTCTGCTTATTGAAAGCCTGAAGTAGCTCTGAACAGCTCTTTTTTAATTATTGCTACTGTATATAAATTTAGAAATGACAGGATAACATCATTATTCATAAAGAACTCAGCAGCCCATGTTGAAAAATTAAATGACTTCAGATATCATTATCCAGTAGCTTGGATGAAAAATCTTATTCACTAACAATCCTGTTGAAGAAACTGGATTCTTTGATTGAACTATCCAGATCTCTAATCCATCACTGTATGACAACTTTGATTGAACTATCCAGATCTCTAATCCATCACTGTATGACAACTGGGATACGCCCCCCCCTTGTGTGCCAAACTTGTTTGAGCAATGGTTTGAACAGATGCAATATACATATGGGAGAGGGGGAGGTTGAAAAGCTCTGATAAACACCTAGAACAAAAATGATAATAAAGCAACTAATATAACCACAAGAAAGAACATATCTTAAAACCCTTTAACCCCCATGTTTCATCAAATTGTAATTATTTGTTCTTTTTCTCTTAGGGTATATAAGAAGACACATCAGAGGTTTTGAAGAAATTCAAAGACACAGAAGTGCAAGCCGTCATCAGTGGGAGTAAGACCCAGGAGACATCTCTCTCCCGGGTCTTACTGTGTGGGACTACGAGACTCAGGAGAGAGATCTCTCCCAGGTCTCGTAGTCCCACAACCAGTGGTCTGGCTCCCACTGCAGCCTTAATAAAGGTCGAAATTGGTTTTGGTAGTGACCCTTTCCATTATGCATAGCACTGTACACATATGAAAGGGTGTGTGCTGTGCATTATGGGATACATACTAAGGCAAGTGATGTGAAGTCATTAGCCTCTATATACAAGTAACTCAGATGTGAATATATTTCATGCACAAAACATTGTTTTGCTTCCTTGGATAAAGGATTAAAACCAAGTATATAATTTTTGAGGTATCTTTAATGCATAATAGAACCAAGGTAAAAACTTTCAATACCTGTATTTAATCAAACTATCATCCAGTACCTTCTACAATTCTAACTGCTGACTTATAACTCAAATATAGACTATATAATATCTCGAATACACCATAAAAGTAGCATTTGAAATAGTTTTTCTCTTTGCACTTATATTTCAAGGGTGGTCAAATCCTGGCTCTCAAGGCAATTTTGGTTTTTATTCTGTTTATCATAAAAAATAAAAATTCAAATTCATAACACATATTTTTCACAGGCATATAAATACATATCCTTATACCCGAAAGTCCTGAACCAGTATGAAGATATCATTTTCAAGAATAAATAACATAGTCAATATGACTTTTATTTCTTGTGTCTTCTCTTAATGTGAATTTGTGTGCATTTTATGTTGGAGTATGATATTAGTGATGACTACTCCATATCCTGAACAAAAATCCAGCAGATACTTGCCATTATTATTAATTTCACTCTTTTCTCCAAATTCTCCCAAAACATTTCAATGCATCTGGTATTAATTTCCTATTTTGCTATTTATATCTCCAACAGGAACCAGCTTTTCCTTCCCCCCCTTATATTAGATTCCTTCTACATCTTCTATATTCTCTACATCTTTAGAACCTCCTATGGGCTATAGGCATAAATATGCCTCACAAAATATGTCCAGCCCACATCACTGTACTTAACTGATTTCTTTCGACTAAAGGTGAGTTAGCACCGGTCTCTCATATGGAGGTAGTGGTTTTTTTCACCCAAAAACTCCGGTTTTTCGTCCCCAAAAATTACAGTCATGAATACATACCAGCCATATGTCGGTCCCAAGTCCAGATAAAATTGGGGGGGGGGGACAATGGGGAACTACCCTATAAAAATCTCACCCAGAATACTTTGTGGACAATGTAGTCAGAATTTCCCTTTCAGTTGTTTCTGTGGTCAGAAACAACTGAAAGGAAAAATCTGTACTAAATACTGCCTGGCATTCAGGATTATCCTTGCATTTACTGTTGAATACTAAGCTACTCATTCTGTATCTTATTATTACCTGAATATAAATCTTGTAATCGTTATTTAATAAGCATCTTGCCTATTTTCTTGTATAATGACACCTGTGGAGTACCATAATTATAGAATAACACATAATTGTTCTGTGGTATTACACTATTCATGCTATTCCACAGCTACCTCACCTATTCTCTTCTTTATTTCAGTAACACCAATTATGTCAATATGGTTCACTGATACTTCTTATACTGATGGTGCCTATCTTGAAGTCTGCTGGTGTGGAATTAGTTTGTTCCTAGTGTTGACTTTTTACTGTTCTTACTACTTATCTGACACAAACAACAGGGTCTTGATCGGTTGTCTACACTCCTTTAATGGCTATGTAGAGGTCTCTTCCTGGTTACCTACACTGGACACTTAAGCAACCACTGCTATAATTATTCAATAAGAAATTTGGTATGAAATTACATGCAATCTGCTTTTCACCTGTTCAGTTTTTCCCTACTTGTCTTACCCTAAAGAAGCTATTGTTTTCTTTTTTGTTCTAGGTAACTTTTCCTCCTAATCAAATGTGCTTATTACCTTATGTAATAAACGAATAGGCGAGCAATTTTTATTCTTTGAAAAACATGCAAATTATTTTCATATCATTATACATTTACAAGCAACCAGAAATGTGTAGTATTTAAATTACTGTACTTTGAAAAACAGGCCTGATTCTATCATTAATAAATAACCTAATATCAAAAATTAAAAATGATTACCAGCTTGGGCCACTGTGGGTGGCTGAGGAGGAATTCCTCCAAAATGTGCCATAGGAAAACTTCCAGGTGGCATCCCTGCAGGTGGGAAATGAGGCATTCCCATACCAGGTGGTACTGCACCACCTCCAGGAATCATAAGTGGAGGTGGTCTGGAGGTATCAGGGGGTGGTGGTCTTGGAGGGAGCAAATGATGACCAGGAGGAACGTGGGGTGTCACCTATAAAAATATAAAAAAAGCAAAAATGTTTACTGCCATGGTGTAAAATATAAAAACAAAATGTTAATAAGTAAAACTCTGTCATATAGTATACTCTGAGATTTTAAACTTTTCTTGTTATTTAAACACTGAAAACATCTCATGAAAGAAATCTGATAATCTGACAAATAATCTACCACATCTACTTATTCAGAAGGCACTGGAATATATTTGCAAGATATTTTATCTTGCAACCTGCATTCCAAAATATTCGTTAGTTACAGAACCAATAATATTCCACCAATGTAAATAAAACATCATCATCAAATTCCTGCCATGTACCCTCAAGAGGTGTACAGGATATGATAATACTACATGAAAAATTTACATCATTACTAACTTCCTATCGACAATTTTCCTCAAAATCAGTCTGTTACTTGTTAAGACTCCAACATTATCAGATCTTATATTTCTATCATCTAAGGTACAGTATCAATCCACCTATATCTTGGTCTTCCTCTGGGTCATTTTCCTGCCAACCTGGCGGAGAACATTTGTTTTGCTAATCTTTCCTCGCCCATTCTGTTTAAGTGACCATACCACCTGAGATTAGCTCTGCTAACGCATTCCTGGATGCTGACAATGTCAAATTCTTTCCTAATATTCTCGTTTTTAATATGATATTGCCATTGGTGACATCTGTTCACGCCTCTAATCTTTCTCAGGACTCTCATATCTGCAGTCTCTAGTTTTTGGTCAAGTGTTTTACTTCTGACCCAGCTCTCAGATCCATAAGCTAAAATTGGTTTGAATACTGTCTTGTATACAGCTAATTTAGTGTTCTGACTAATTTCTCTCTTATTCCATATGAACTTATTCAATTGACTTCCTACCATACCTACTTTGTTGATTCTGTTGTCTATTTCCATATTTAATTTACCATCTTCACTAAAAATCTTGCCTAAGTAGCTGAAATGTTTTACTTTCCACAGGTTCTCCGTTCACAATGCAGTTGACATTTCCAACGATTCTGCCTATTTTCATTGTCTTTGTCTTTTTATTGCTTACCTTCATACCATATCTATTACAACAGTTATTCAATTTAATAAAATAAAATATTTTCAGCTTAATCACTAGATTTACAATGTCTACCTCAACCTTCAATGATAAGAGGTGTGGTGAGTGAAAAGGTGCACAAGGTCTGTTTTCCGGGTGGTAGAATGAGCAGAGTGGTTGAAGCATTATATAAGAGGAGTATGCAAGCAAAAGAGTTGGTAGTGGTAGCTGGCACAAATGATCTATCTGCCTGGTAACAAAAAGAATGTAAGGAGGGTTGTCATGAGGCTTTTAAGGAGAGAGTGAAAGTTAACAGTGTGGTGGTAAGATAGTCAGCATGTTTCTCAGGTATGATAATGATGAGTTGAGAAGGCAAGCAAAGATTTTAAAGTATGCTAGCAGAGTTATGTGAGGAGAAAGGAGTTCATTCTGTGAATGAGTGAGATAAGTTTGAGAGGCAGAGAGAGCTGTATAAAATAGATGGGCTACTTTTTAATGGATTCAGTGTGAGTCAGTTGGAGAAGCTGTTGCTGCAAGAGAGAGAGAACTGAAATGAATGGAATGTAAGGAAGCAAGGGGGTGTTGTGGAAGAGCAGTAGAGTAAGGTAGGCAGGTTTGTGAATGGAGAGGTGAGTGGCACAAGTGGAGAGAATAAGAAGGAACACAGAGTGGACAAGGGGACACTGTGTGAAAATGTAGATGATGGTTTCAGGAGTAGATGTGTGACTGTGCAAGAAAGGATTAAGACAATGAAGGTTGTGGGAGTGATATATTGGTCTGAAGAGGGGGGGGTGTAGTATCAGTGATGATAAACAGGAATGGATAGGGGGAAGTGGAGGTTAGTGAGATTTGTTATAGAAACACAGAAAGGATTATATGTGGAACTATAAGGCAGGTGATTATGGCCAACTCAGGAGGCACCTTGCAGCAATATCATGGAAGAAGGAATTGGATGGGAAAGAAATCAATGCTGCTTGGTCTCTACTCAGGAATTATCTGGCAGAGGCAATTACTAAATGTATTCCAAAGGTCAGGAGATTAAATAAGGTAGGTGTAGTAAAATGGATGACTGAAGAGGTGGTGTGCAATCTGGAAGAAAAAGGCATTGTGAAGGGGGCCACAAGATGAGTGGAGATAACCAGTTACATGAAGAGTACAAAGAACAAGAGAGGAAGGTAGCAAAAGTGCGGTATGAGCAACAATTAGCAAATGATGTTGAAGGAAATTCTATGGAGTTGTTCAATATGTTGTCAGTAGAAGGATGAATGATAATGGGAGAATGGTGTTGGTCAGTGATAATGAGAGAATGATAAACACTGAGACAGATATAGTAGAGGTGTTAAATGAGCAGTTCATTAAAGTATTCCATCCTTATGATTGTAACATAATCTTGAGAGAGTAGTGGGAATTAGGGAGTAACCACTGATGGTGAGTAAGTAGGAGGTATACAAGGAATTGAGTAAACATGATGTCAACAAGGCCATTGGACCTGTTGACATGTTTTGCTTCACTTGGCATCACTTGGAGCCTAATGTCTATATTATAAACATGTGTTACATCTTTCATGCAATTGAAAATTTGAAAGAGGATGTTAGGAAAAATGTTTTAGTTAGATATTATGTTTGGTGCTACAATAAACTGTTTTACTTGTGTCCATGCAGTACAGTGTCTATGGGATGGGATATGTATTTTATTCATGAAGGGTCATTTCAGTTCTCTCTAATTACACTAATTGTTACTAAATATAGTTCAGTGACTGTAAAGGTCTCTGTACTGTATTTAGTCATCATCATCATGCATATCAAGAATTTAGGCCTAGCATAGCCTGTTCCGGCCTTAGAAGTCATCGTTGAATCGTTTAAGAGGATGTCCTGGTTTTCTTTTCCCTAATGGCTTGTTTTGGTAATCTTTCTCTTTTCATTCTTTGAACGTGTTCCATCCATTTATGTTTATATTTTTTAATTTTTTCTATTACTGGTTCTTGGTTTAATTCTTTAATAATTTCTTCGTTTCTTTTGTGATCAAATAGGGTATACTTTGCAGTTTTTCTCATAAACTTCATTTCTGCTGTTATTAATCTTTGTTTGTCTTTTTGCTTTATTGTCCATATTTCGCTTCCATACATTAAGACTGGTAGGGCTAATGTATTGTACACTTTTAGTCTGGTTTGTTTTTGAACTAGGTTTGGTTTAAATATAGGGTTAATTACACCTGTTATTTTTAAATATTTTGCAATTTTTACATTTATATCTTTTTCATTTTCATATGTGATCATACATCCTAGGTAGTTAAATGAATTCACCTGTTCTAAGATCTTGTTATCTGTTACTATTTTAGTTTTTGTCCTTTAAAGGCTATAGTTTTTGATTTTTCTGTTGATATTATCATACCATAATCTTTGGCTATCTCATTTAGATCTAAAATAGCTTTCTGTAAATTATCTTCAGAATCTGTAATTATTATTTGATCATCGGCAAAAAGGAGTGTTTAAGTTCATTGTAGGAGAAAGTTTAATTCCTTGATGTAAATTTTTATTCTATTTTATTATTATTTCATTTAAGTAGAAATTAAAAAGAGTTGTTGTCGGACCTCTTGGTTTATCTCTCTCGTATATGATAGCTCGTGATTTAATCTTATTTGTATTTGGTTATTTTCATATATACTTGAGATAGCTTTTAGGATATTATTTGGTATTTGTCTTTCTTTTAATATGTTAAATAATATGTTTCTTTCAACTTTGTCAAAATGCTTTTTCAAAGTCAATAAATACAATATGTGTTTCTAAATTGTATTTAGTGATATATCAAAACTACATTTTACTTGAATTATAATAATAATAATAATGGTAAATGCATGCTGGATTTACGTTCAGGACATGAATTAGTTATCACTAACACCATGTTCCAACATAAAAATATGCACAAATTCACATGGAGAGAGAACATGCAAGAAATAAGCAGTCTTAATGACTATGTTATAGTTGATGGTTTTCCTACCAGTTCAGGACACAAGAGTATACAGAGGATTTGAAATAGGAAGTGATCAAGTATTGAGCAGGATAAAATTGAATTTCATATAGAAAAGAAGAGTATGAAATAAAGTTTTAAAATGAGTCAAGGTTGAGTAGATTTCAGAGGTGAACTATAAGCTCAAATACAAAAATCATTGAAGAAAAAATGAAAATATTTGAAAACAAGAACCAAACCTTGGAAAATCACTGGCAAATCCTAAAGAAAACATTTAATTAATTCAGCCAGAGAGGCATGTAGTGAGGTTGTCGGTAAGGATAGAAAACTCAGAACTCCATGATGGACTCAGTAAGTTAAAGAGGCAGTGAAGGAAAAGAAGAAAGCATATGAAAAATTCCTAGTAAGTAAGTCAGCTTGTGGTCTTAGAGAATACAGAGAAAAATGTAAGAAAGTGAAACACTGGGTAAAACTAGCTAAACAAAAGTCATGTGAAGACTTTGGTAACATAGAAAATAAATATCAGGAAAATGGCAAAATATTCTGGAGGCTGCTGAAAAAGATTAGAAATGGAGGAAAAAAAGTACTGCAAAAGGAATCAGAGATGATAAAGGTGAGTGACATGAAAACTGAAAAGAATGAAATTCTAGATGTCTGGAGTAATTACTTTAAAAAAGACTGCTAATTGAAAGAAGCAGTGTCAGCATGGTAGAAAACTTCCAACAGGAATGCCGTCAGGAATACATATCCATACTGGGATCCATACATACAAAAAATATGGAGAGGCAGCTGGAGTATATGAAATTATTATTATTATTTTATGGTCTCTCCGTGGATTTTGGAGACAAATCAGGAGATCCAATCAACCATCAGACACACAAATCTTATCGTGCATCTCCTTGAATCCATTCACCATCAGAGAACCAACAACCAATTCTGGATTGACAGAATTGGTTGTTAGTTCCAACTCACTCACCACTCTCCACGCAAAAAATATGGCCCACACACACAAATGTCCCCTAGTTTTCTGACTATTTGTCATATATTGAAAATTTTCACTTCCATCAATTTTATAAAATTCCTTTAATATCATAAAAGTTTCCAACATTTCTATCTCTCTTTTCCAGCTATCAACTAAACTTTGTAACCCACAAACCTTCAACCTATCCTCAGTATTCCACAGACCTGTCACCATCTTGGTCAATCATCTCTGAATCCTCTTGACCACCTCCTGGTCTTCAAGAAACCAGGTGACCAAATTGGTGCACAGTAGTCAAGATGTGGCCAAATCATAGCCTTATAAAGAGGGATAATAACTTCCTTATCTTTACTTGTTAGCATGTTTTTCGATATCCAAGTATTTCTTTGAGTTATGTTACCAACTTCTGCAATATGCCTTCTAAACTTCAACTCTCTTTCCACCATTATCTCCAAGACCCTAGTCTCGTCAATTTCCTGCAATCCAATACCATCGATATGATACACCAATATGAAACCTTTTTAACCAGAGTGCATAACCTTACATTTTTGCAAAATTAATTAACAATCATTATCCTTTGCCCATAATGCCAATTTATTTAAATCGTTCTGAAGGATAGCTACATCGCCTTTATCAACTGTTGCTTTCCCCAGTTTTGCATCATCAGCAAATAACTGAATATCCCCCTCTTAAATCCTCTCTTTCTTCTAAAGCCATGGTACTAAAAACCATATTCTTCCTTGTTCAGTTGTACATAATAAATATTACAAATGTCACAGAAGCTGAAAAAAGCAATTATATAGTAAGCTGTGCAATTTTTTTGGTCCAGCCGATACCAAGAAGTTAAAAAGGAATTTCTTCAACTATCAAAGAAGCAAGGAGGATTGGGGCTTCCAGTCTTAAAATTCTGCTATTTAAGCAATACAGCCTCAAAAATCCATAAAATGTTGCAGACTAATCACACATGTGCAGAGCTTCTCCAGTATTACCTGGGTTTTCATCTTCCCCTGTTTGGAGTAAATGATTATAAAGGCCCAAAAGCTGATTGTTCCTGAATACTACAACATTCTGTGCTTAACTCTAAGATTGCTACATCTTAGAGTTAGAGTCATTCTGGCATTGACATTCTTTCCATTAATAAAAAGTAAAATTTGGTATAAAGAAATCTTTAATCTCTTTTGCTGCTAACTTCTGCAGTTGGGTACTGACAACAACACTTTGTTTCATAACTTATTGAAGTTCCAAGGATACCCTAACAGGAGAGATCTTGCTTGGAGAATTGCACATGGTTGCCTTCCAGTCACTACCATCAAATGGAGGTGCTTGAACATCAGAGATCCAATCTGTGACATCTGTTATTGATTGGAAACAGTAGAACATGAATTCTACAGTTTCCCCTCTTGCTCTGCATGTTTGGAACAGATTATGTAATGTGTTGGACATTCCGTTACTTACAACAGAGGGTTTTTTTTTTTTTTTGCAGTACCCACAACCTGCCAGCAATGGGAAGAGAATTTTGATTTTGATAATTAATGAATTAAAATACCATTTACAAAAGTCAGAAAGAAACATGGATTTGAAAACCAACAATATGATATACAAATGGCTTTATAATATTGCATTTTGGAAATTTTATTGCTCAGTCAGACAATTTCTGTATTTGGAAAGAAGCATTCTAGGAGATATCAAATTTTTAGCTAGGTGGTGTAATATTCACCAGGTGGAGATAAAATTCTGTCAAAATTTACTATGAGGTTTTTTTAAATGATTCCATCCTCTTAGTTCAATGTGGTCTTATGGTCAATTACAGGGATGACTGGAGAGAATCCTAGGCAGAGAAGACCCACTCAAGGCAGTTAAGTGTCAGACATCAGTCATCTTTGCACTTTAGTTTCAATTGGTCTTTTGGTTGTTCATTTGCATGAGATTGGTAAAAAAGAAAAACTGATAGCCTTTGGCTATATGATATAAAATAGCTGAGACCTTTTCTCTATCTTCATACTATCTATGTCTTTCTTTCTCCTAATATATCAGGCTTTCTTGCATCCCTATACTAATTACTCTAGGCCCATGATGAGCAACCCTTTACTTTTTTCACCTGAATAAAGGTTGAAACTGGTTTGAGTAGTGGCCCTTCCCATAATGCATAGAATTATACATGCCCATAAGGATGTATGCATTGCATTATGGGATACTAAGGGAACTGATTTAAGACAAGATCATTTTCTTTGAGCAATTCTTTCACTGTTTTAATATGTGTGTTGGTAAGATCATAACATATATAGGTATGTGAGTAAAGTGGTCACTGAGCAAAACATTCATTTTCTGTTTATATTCACTGGAGCCAGTAGCCTAGTCATGAAGTTACTTCATGCACAAACTTTTTTTTTTGCTTACACTTGGACAAAGGATGAAATCAAGAATATAATTTCATGGCATCTTTAATTTATAGTATAACCAAGTGAAAAAAAATTTTAACAATAGGTATGTGCATGCATGCATATTAGCAGGAAAGTAAACGCAGACTGTAAAAGGCAGGCTCCTACACTCCTAAATGGTGCACTCTGGTGATGTTATGTATTCTAGATAGAAATTGGAGTTCTTCCTATTTGTCCAATGTACTTAAATTTGCTGGAGTAGGAGATTTACAGACCCCAGAAATAGTCTCTCTGATTTTGATCTGTTTCTGTATAGGTGGAGGCCCCCACTCCCACCACAGAATCTGATGATCTATATTCATGGCATGGTCTATCCCCCCACCAGAAGTTGTAATACAGATGTTGGACATGTTATGTGTTCTAGATAGAAATTGGAGTTCTTCCTATTTGTCCAAAGTACTTAGGTTTGCTGGAGTAGGGGATTTAAAGACCCAGAATAGTCCAGAGGATCTTTAGATGAGCAGATAAAGATAGCCAATTTTTATTACGATCTGAAGGAGGTGGCTTTCTTCAGACTATACCAAAAATAACTATGAAGAAACTTGAGAATCTTCTGTTTATAACTGAACACATGGATATCCATTTTTCTAAATCTAGGTCAAGCATACATGCTCTAAAGGAGGACATGGAATAGAACTTACTGACGATATAAGAATCTCAACTATGATAATGTAAATTTTTGATCGATTTATTTGAGATCATCAGAATCTCATTTATTTTGTTTATTTCTGCAGTTAGGTAAAATATTGATTTTTATGTTATAGTTAGATGTAAGCATAATGGCAGCTGTTCATTCTTTGTTGGTACAGTGGAACCTCGGTTGTTGAACTTAATTCGTTCCCGAAGGCTGTTCGGAAACCGAATTGTTCGAAAACTGAAACCTTTTCCCATAAGAATTAATGTAAAATGGATTAATCTGTCCCCCCCTCCAGATGATTGTTTATTTAAACCTTTACAACAGTACTTCATGCATAAGATCATGTACAAGCATAATGAAAATGCATAAAATCTTACATAAAAAGAATAAACACAATAAATAGATAAAATAAAAAAGAAAATTTAACTTCACTTTAACTATACATACAGAGGAGAGTTGATGGCGTAAGTGGAAAGAGGCGAGTAATGGGAGTCCCCTTCCATAAAATCATTTTTTATTTTTTATTTTATTTTTTTAATTTATTTATTTTTGAGTATTGTACATATCGTTCATTTCGCCATACCAAACTGCGTAGCATTTCAGTATGGAGAAACACACCATGTGCCATGATGTTCGAGACACGAACGCCATTTTCATATTTGGATATGATTTCTTTTTTCATCTCTGTCGTGGTTCTAACAACTTTTCTTTTTGCTTTGCTGCAATCACTATTCTTCTGCAGTCCCATGGTGGCTTAATTAATAATTATTTATGAAAAAAAAAACAACAAAACACAAAGAAAATCAAGAAAACTCACTGCAAATTCGAGCAGGTATCTGCACTGAACGAAGACTGCCACATAACTGACGCTTTCCCACTTTACAGCTCAGCATGTTTAGCACGTTGTTGCCGTTTGCCTGTTCGGGAACTGAAATTCTGTTCTGAAACCGGAGCGTTTTTTTTGTTTGGAAAATATGTTCGGGAACTGAATTGTTCGAGAACAGAAGTGTTCGACAACCAAGGTTCCACTGTACTTGCAATTACTAAGTTCATGTTTTTGACAAGACTTTTCACTGCTTTTACTTCATAAATAGTAATCTTAGAAATATTAGTTTTTTCCTTTGCATAACACAAGTATAACAAACTGTAATTCATTGGAAGTATTATCAGAAGGAAGACCAAATGTGTTTCTATCAATATGGATCAGGGAGTCTTTATATTAGATGCACTTCGAGTTATGATATAAGGCAACTGATTTGGATAAGTTGGAGAACTGTGAGGGGACCAACCAGAAATGCTCACTACTTATTTTATAATAACATGCAAAGGACAGTGGGTTTTTCTATTCATTAAGGGAAAAATCTGAAAATTTTGGATCATTGACTACTTTAAAAATGAAGTATGCTTTGCACATATATTATGACATTTTGTGAGTAAGCTCAAATAATTCACTGCTTAATTCCAAACTATGAGAATTCCTCATATTGATTTGATTTTTAACTAATGTAAAATCTTTCTCTTTCTTTCTCAGCAACTGAACTTGTTGCTGAGAAAAAGAAAAAAATATTATTAGCATCCTTTTTAATCTTTACATATACCAGAATAGTACCAATCTCTGAACTTTTCAGAAGTTACTTTTATAGATCTTAACACACCTTAACATACTCTAGTGAGATGAGAATAACCTTGTCAAATCCAACACTACCAAAATATAATCGTATCTTGTTTCACACAACGAAAAAGCACATTTCACCTCCCTTCACCAGACAATAATTAGATCAGGTATCTCTTCTTGGACTAACTGGAACTTCTAACTGCTTCTTGGCATAAGTGCATCATATCTATAATGCCTCCACATCAAAAAAAAAAAAAAAAAACTAGGAGCCATTTTCCACTCAAGGCATTAATTCTCACCTGTAACACTAACAACAAATATAAATCTCAAATACACTCTAATCTAGATTACTGTTCTCACGTATGGGATGGTGCACAAAAATCTCTCTAAAAATGCTTGATGCTATCCAGAAGAGGCGTACCTTGTTAATTGGTGATCCCTCTCTCTCTGTCTCACAGATTCACTCCAGACATTTTCTCACAGATATCCTTTCTGCCCTTTTACAAATATTTTCATAGGCAATGAACTGCTAAACTAGCTGCCACTATTTCTCAACTTTCCTTCAAACCTGTAAACTAGCAGTTGCCTTTAAACAAAGGCAACTGCTAGTCAACATCCTTTTACAGCCCATCTGAAAACATGCCAAACCCACTTCTCATCTGCTCTTTCATTCCATCTACATCTGTGATTGGAGGTCTCTCCAATCACAAATGCAGATGTCCCATGCCTACACATGGAACTCATATGCTATAGTTTTTTTGTTTTTTTTTTAGTTTTGGAACTTTTGGCATGTGGGGTTGATAAACAAAAATAAAATAAACACTTTATTTTAATTTTCAATAAAAGCTCACTATTTTTTTATGTTGATCTCCATCTCATGAAGTGTATAAATATGATTTCTGAAATATATGTTAAGCCAACAATATTTTAAATAAGGGAGAAGACAAATGTTTTCTTGACATTTCAAAAATAATATTTATACACTTCATGGGATGGGGGATTAAGACAATGATTAAGCCATTATTAAAGTAATATGCTCAATAAGCTAATATTTTGCTTATTGTCTTGAAAAGCATCAACAAAAGAAAGGTTTCCAACCAGATTTCTGTTTCTTCTAAAAATCATTACAAGTAGTCAAAGGATAAATTTTGTCTTATATAAAACAACTCCCTGAGATTGCATGAATCATCATTTCCAGCTTAAAGAGGATGAACTCATGATTAACACCAATGCGACAGTATTATATATAAATATTCGGATTTGGAGATAAGATAAGAAACTTTGTCATCATTCATCTAATGGATTTTATGGCACACAGGACAATTAGAGAAGACATGCTAATGAATAAGAGGGAACTAACTATGGATTTCCCTGCATCTCTGACCTTGGCAAATTTCTAAATAGTTGACTTTCAAAAACAGATTTATTTCCCATAGCCCATGAATTTGGCAATTTTTTAACATTTCTGTTTTAGAATTTTATTATCATTTGGCAGTTTTTGAACAAAAACAACATCCTCACTAAATGGCTTCCTAATGGTTTGTAAAGCTTTCCTCTACATGAAAAATTTACTTCTAATGGTAGTTACAACCAACAACTCTTCCCATCATTCTGGAAGTCATATAAAAATGAGGTGTAATTAGAACATCTGCACAAGAATGTCCTACAACACATCACTTCAGACTTTATACAAAAATAAAAAAAAAAAAAAAAAAAAAAAAGGAAAAAAAAAAAGGGCTAATAAAGGCTATATACCCTTATTAATAAAGAAAACATTTCTTTCCTGAGGAAATCTGCTGTACATAATCCCATACATAAAAAGGTATATCTGAGGGGAGGGGGGGTGCACATGTCCTCATGAAATATAACTGCCATACACACTTCTTGTGAAAAATAAGACAGGCTTAAGTTTTAGAAGCACTGAAATTCAGGTTATCTTCACCACTCTGAAGAATAGCACGATAAAGGTTTAAGCCGCCGACATGCAAAATCTTGAAACTTTAAATGATTGCGCATTAACAAGGTTAGTAAAACATCATCAACATGGGGGAAAAAATAGGAAAACAGCTCACACCCCCCTGTTACTCCCTCCCGACTTTTCCCCATCAATCCCTCCTCTTCTCCCAAAAAATAATTTCTATCTTTAGATCCTCTCTCATCCCCCCCCCAAATACTCTCTACCTACCCTTAATAATAATAATATTATTATACATATAAAAAACCCAGGTTTTTTCAAATAATTCCTCCACATTCCCAAAATCCCCTTCCTTTAACAGCAGATGAATTCAGACGCCAGGATAAGGAGCAGGAAACCATCCAAAAAAAAAAGTAAGTCCGAATTTTCCTCCTATATTATTCTTCATATATCAGTTTTATAACACTTCAGTAATGCCCTAAGATCAGAGTAAAGAGCCAATGACATTGTAAAAAAGAGGCACTCCTAAGTGAAAGTAGGCTATATTAGCCATTAAAATAATAGAAAAAAATAGGTTTAGGTATATCCTAAGTAGGATATTCCAACACTAGTAGAGAAATATGAGAAGATACCATCTGAGACCTAACTACAAAGGCTATCCAAATAATGAGGTAATCTTCTTAGGTGATCTTAATGCCCATGACTCCAAATAGCTCCTTGTTTCCATAGCCTTTGCAGTTAGGTCTCAGATGGCATCTTCTCATATTTCCCTACCAGTGATGGATGTGATTTGGAATTTTCTGACATAAGCAATGATAATCTGATAACCCTCTCAACTTTCCTAAATACCTTTGATTTTTTTTTTTAACTTCGAGATATACTGCAGAGGTCACCTCTCCTCGCAGTAACTCAGATCACAATCTTGCATAAATTTCCTCTCACACAGAACACCCTGTGTTCTCTGTGAGAGGAAACTTCCAACGTGGTATCTTTGATGCTATAAAGGTACCAAGTGGGATGGGATCCAGAACTTCCACTTTTCCTTTTCATGATTTATTTCTTTTGCTTTTATGACCTAAACACTTGTTCTGAGCAAGTCACTGAAATTATCCTCACTGGCAAGAAGGCTTCATCTCCAGTTCTACAGCAAATTCTCATCCAATTTCCAAGCACTGGTTCAACAGAAGATGTATCAATGAAGTCCAAGAAAAGAAAAAAAAACTCAGCTTACTATAGGATGGACTGCAACAAGAACCTAACTTTATGCTCAGCACATGCTAATGCATGTAATAAATTCAAAATGAGGTCCCTCTGTCTCACACAGCTCATCATACCATGCCTTGAATACATTCAACATTTTCTACAGTCATCAAGTTCTCAAGCCATATATTCCAATCATTCACCACTAAAAAAAAAAAAAAAACTGCTTATTTGCTTACACCCTCTTTATATAGCTTCCAGTGATGACCTTTTGTTCTCCCACATTCCAAAGAACAGAAATCACCTTAGTCAACTGCCTCTGGATCCTTTCCAATATCTCTTCATCCTTCTGAAAACCAGGTGACCAAATCTGTGCACTGTACCATATGTATCCTAATAAACTTATACAATATGAAAATATAATCTCCTTACTTCTAAAAGTCAGTGTTCTTTGCATCATTGCCAGAATTTGTCATGCTCTCCTCATAATTTTAGTAGTGTTCTCTAATTAGGTCCCAATCCACCATCATCCCTAGATCTCTTATTTCTTCCACCTCCTTCAATATATCCCTATCAAATGTATACTCTACATCTTACCTTTATTTTTTGAATTTTAAAACCTTACACTTTGTACCATTGAACTGGAAACTCACAGATATGCCCATTCACACATTATATTCAAGTCCTCTTATAAGGTCAAATCATCTGCTTCACTCCTCATACTTCTCTCCAACTTTGCATACCTTCAAATAACTGAATATCCTCGATCAAACCTTCTCCAATATCAATAACATACAAGATAAACAGTAACGGTCCTAAATCAGACCACTAAGGCACACCACTAGTGACTTTCCACTTTCAAGAATATTGCTCCCATATATACAACTTGCTAATACCTATCAGACAGCCAATCACCAATCCAATGCATTATTCTATTATCATCTGTTCCAGTTTAATATCAATTTATGTTGGCAATCTATCAAAAGCCTTTGTAAATTATAAGTATACTACTGTGTATGCATCTCCTTTGTCAAATGCACCTGCCACTTTATTGAAATAAGCAAGCAAGCAGTTTCAGACAGATTGGCCTATAATTTGAAGTCTTGTCACTTCCCTAATGAAATTGTATATTCTTGCCTTCCTTCTGCTCTTTGGAACTTGGCTCAATGTAAGACTCATAATAAACAAGTATGTCAAGGCAGATATCAACTCCCTGGAACACTCCCTCAAAACAGGAGGTGATATATCAAGTCCGACAGCCTTATTAACATCAAGTTTACTTAATTCTCCACATACTTCCTGCTCACTCAGTCAGTTTCTCCTCCTCCCTTTCAACTGTACTCAAACTCTGCATTCACAGGGATATACAAGAGAGAGAGAGAGAGAGAGAGAGATAACTCTAGGTAACTCTCACCAACAAGAAGGAGATTCAACCTCATTTATATGACATCCTTTGATGAGATGCTCAAAGCATCTCATCCTCATGTGTCCTCTGTTACATACTGCATAAGGTAGTGTACCTCAAAACTCGAAAAATTCATTTTCTTTACTTCTGGATGCTAGCAAACAGGAGAAAGAGGAGTAGTATGATTGAGATTTACAAACTTCTGAAAGAGTCATACAGGATTTCAACTAGTGGAATTTTTCATTTTATGGAGGGTGGGGAAAGGACCAGAGGGCATCCTTGGAAGCTAAGAATTAATGTCTCTAAGGTTGTGAGGATTAGGTTTCTCTCTCAGAGTGGTGTATGACTGTAATGGGTTGCTGGTGGATTTGTGTGTGTGTGTGTGTGTGTGTGTGTGTGCGCGCGCGCGCGCGCGCGCAAGCAGCATGAATGAATTCAAGAACAAGTATGATAACTGGTGTATAGTATGTGGCCTCCCTTGATGAGCCCTGACTCCTAGGAAATCTCTCTTAATAATAGGAGGGTAGTCTGAAAAGTTCTCGGCCTAACAATGAAAAAAACCAGATTTATAATTTCAAAATTATTTTTATTTTCAACATAATCTCCCTAAGACTAATACATTTATTCCAGAGATGCTCCAGCACCATTATCCCATCCCTGTAGTGGTTCTCAGTAAGATCTGCAAAACACCCCTCTACAGCTGCAATCACCTCTTAATATGAAGAAAAATGCTGACCAGTGAGGAAGAGTTTTAGTTTTGAGAAGAGATAGAAGTCAAAGGGAGCCAAATCAGGGGAATAGGGTGGATGTTCTGACAATTCACAGTACAGATCCCTTAATTTTCCCATTGCCAAAACACCTTTGTATGCAGGTGAATTGTCCTGATGAAAGATGATTTTTTTCTTCTGAAAACTGGGTCTTTTCTCATGAATTTTTTCGTCTAGTCTGGTTAAAAGATCGGAATAATATTCCCAGGTTACTGTTTGATCATTTTCAAGATAATTAATAAACAAAATGCCTTTAGCATCCCAAAACACCGATACCATGACCTTTCCTGCTGATGGAATATAATTTGTCTTCTTCAGCGCTAAATAACTGGCTTCTGTCCACTGTTTTGACTGCTGTTCGGATTCTGGTGTGTAATGGTGAATCGAAGTCTCATCCATAGTAATAATGCATCCATAGCATCTGTGGGATTGGATGGTATACCAGCTTGTGTTGTACGACAAGCAGCTAAAGAATTGTCAGTACCCTTGACCATTTTGTTTAATTTGAGTCTCGGGTCTGGGTTAGTCCCGAGCGGGTGGAAAGAGGGGAAAATAGTTCCACTGCATAAAGGTGGTTCCAAGACTGCTGTTGTAAATTACCGACCGATTAACATATCAGGAATCATTGTCAAGGTCTTAGAGAAATTAGTCAAGAAAAGAATACAGAATTGGATAGATGAAAATGGGATATTGTATGGGGGACAACATGGTTTTGTGAAGGGTAGATCATGCCTCAGTAACTTGCTCACGTTTTATAACACAGTGACGGCTGAACTGGATAGGGGTAATGGGTTTACAGTGATACTACTGGACCTTGCCAAGGCCTTTGATAGGATACCACATGGAACCCTAATCAGTAAACTGGAGCTGATGGGGATAGATATAGAGTTGGTGAGATGGACAGGAGGGTGGTTGAAGGAGAGATACCAGAGAGTGGAGTCTAAAAGACGTCTTGTGACTAGTGGAGTGCTGCAGGGCTCTGTTCTTGGACCACTGCTTTTCAATTTGTTCATCAATGATATTGGAAAGGATTTGAGAGGAAGTGTTCACTTGTTTGCTGATGATGCAAAGTTGGGTAGAGCAATTGTGAGTGCACAGGATGTCAAAATTTTACAGGATGATTTGGATAGTTTGGAGGACTGGGCTAGGAAAAATGGATGTCAATTTAATGTGCCAAAGTGTAAGGTTATGCACTTTGGGGTGAAAAGAATAGCAGCAGTATATCGCATTGGTGGAACCGTACTCCAGGAGATTAATGAGGCCAGGGATTTGGGAGTGTTGGTGGATAGGGAGTTGAAGTTTAGGGGGCACATTGCAAAAGTGACTAAAACAGCTCACCAAATCACTTGGCTTCTGAAAAATACTTTAACATGCAGAGACAAACAAGTTGTTGTTCCTCTGTATTGAGCCTTGATAAGACCCCATCTGGACTTCTGTGCCCAGTTATGGGCACCAGGGTTTCTTCGTGATGGGGAGGAAGTGGAGAGGGTCCAGAGACGAGTGACCAAGATGATAGCAGGTCTGTGGAATGAACCGTATGAGAATAGGTTGAGGATTTGTGGGTTGCAGAAATTGGACGATAGGCGAAGGAGGGGTGATATGATCGAGACATTCAAATTACTGAAGGGTTTTTATAAGATTGATCCAGAAGATATTTTTGAAAACATGACTGGTGGTGGGAGGACTAGGGGCCATGCATGGAAGCTGAGCAAGAGCGTGGTTGACAAGGGTGTTAGAGCTAGATTTTTTACTTGGAGAGTGGTGAATGAGTGGAATAAGCTTCCAGAGTCTGTTGTGGGTGCTATGACCGTGAATGAGTTCAAGGCAAGGTATGATAGATACTGTGTGATTGTTGAATAGTTGTTCTTGACATGATGTTAGGGCCTCCCTCGATGAGTCTGTCGACTCCTTGGAGTTTCCCAGAACAATAATAATAATAATAAATGGATGCACAAAATCAGTTTTATTCTTGTTAAAACGCTCCAAGCACTGTTCAGAGATTTTCATGCGAACGCATTTTTGATCTGCTGTGAGCAAGTGCGGCACCCATTTTGTGCAAAGCTTTTTCGTTTGCAATTCTTCATGCAAAACATATTCTACACATCTTTTGAAATGCCTATAGTCTCAGTAATTTCACACACTTTGACTAGCCGGTCATCCAATACCATATCGTGCACTTGATCAATGATTTCTGGTGTTGTTACACTTTTTGGACGTCCTTCATGTGGATCATCTTCAAGGTTGGTACAGCCACGTTTTAACTCTGCAGCCCATTTCTTAATTGTTGAACACAAAGGAGAAGAGGGCCCATAAACATTTATGAACTTCGAATGAATTTCGTTTGGTGTTAAACCTTCTTTTATAAAGAATTTTATAACTGCACAATACTCAATTTTATCCATTTCAAGAGATATAAACAACACTTTTGCTTCATAAAACAAACTACTTGATAGAATGACTAGCAATTTCACATGGATGCTTATAACAGATGTACCAACTTTGAAAAAAAAAAAAAAAAATGCCAATAGTGTTGCCATCTATGGTCAAGGCCGAGAACTTTTCAGACCACCCTCATAATAATAATCTTGCCACCTCAGCCTATGTTATCATAATTAAAATTATACTCATAATGATCACCCTTTTTCTATTTGCTTAGCTAATTTGCTTATACATTTGGTCACTGCCCTTCACATTATCAGGTCTCCAGCAAAGCATTTCCAACTAAGCATTTCATTCTATTCACCTCTATCTCACACCACACTGCCTCAAACCCACTGCTACTATTTCCTTATATGAGTTTTTATATAGAGAATTTTATGACTGTCAGGATGTCGTCTTCATCCAACCACATCTCACTCATTCCAACTATTTCTTCAGTGAACAAACTCAATCAATGCAATTATTTGTTTTTTCCCTTATTTCTGATGCATCTAGCATTTGTATACTGCTCATCTTTGCTCTCTGCCTCAACTCATCGCTATCATATTTAGAAAAATTAAACATGGAAAAACATGAAATAAATTTATTAATTGTAAAATTTTTGCATATGTATCATTTATGGCATCCTCAGTACACGAAAAGGGAATGCAATATAAAATTACAATTAAAGAATCATTTTCAAAAAGCCCCGCTATAATGTTAACAGGACAGTTAGTAAAATTCCCAATTATTAAAAAATAAATAAATAAATAAAATAAAAAATAAATTACAATAATATAATAATCAGGAATTTGCATAGAAATGATATAATAATATTTCCCATAAAGGAGAGAGAACCAAAGGCCATCAGATCTGTAGTTAGGATGACGATATAGAAATGTCTCACAACTCTATATAAGCTCTATGAGAACTTATATAGAGTTATAGAGTTGTGAGCAGGGAAATGCATTATCTAACCCTTAGCCTACCTACAGTATTGAATGTGCAATAGTTTTATAACTGTTCATGTATAACTGATAACCGATCGAAAAAAAAAAAAAAATGTAATATAAAGGAGTCATAGTAAGAAAGGGAATGAGAAAAAAAAATGTAACATAATATCCAGAATCATCAAAAATTTTAATTACAAAAATAAAAAATAAAAACAAAGATTTATTTATTAAATATTTCCTAACTCATTAAATGAAAACATCACAGTTTCATCTATTTACTTACCCCAAATGGTGGTGGTGGTGGAGGCATCATTAATGGAGGTCCTGGCATCTTTCAAACTCCTGAAAATTTACAATTATTAGACCTCTCCTCTGTTTGCATTTCAACACACACACACAACAACAACACATAGAGTATGCTGCCAAAAGTGTCTGGATAGCAACTGTTTTCTGTCACTACAGCATTGCTGTCAATACAAGGTTGGGTCTCCTTTTACTGTTATTACAGCCATTACCCTTTAGGATAGGCTATCCACTAAGTTCTGGTAAAATGCTGCTGCTGCAATTAATTTCCATTCTTCCTGAAGTATGGCAAACAGCTGATGAGTGTTAGTTGGATGAGTATGTCTGGCATGCAACCTTCAATCCAGCTCATCCCAAAGATTTTCAATAGGGTTGAGATTGGAGCTTTGGGATGGCCAGTTTTCTTCCACCTCCTCGTCTTCAAACCATGTAGCTATGACCCCTTGCTTTGCGAGCATGTATATTATTGTACTGATACAGAAAAAGGGTCACCTTTTACTGTTATTACAGCCATTACTCTTTGGGATAGGCTATCCACTAAGTTCTGGTAAACTGCTGCTGCAATTAATTTCCATTCCTCCTGAAGTATGGCGAACAGCTGATGAGTGTTAATTGGATGAGTAGGTCTGGCATGCAACCTTCAATCCAGCTCATCCCAAAGATTTTCAATAGGGTTGAGGTTAGAGCTTTGGGATGGCCAGTTTAATTCTTCCACCTCCATGTCTTCAAACCATGTAGCTACGACCCCTTGCTTCGTAAGCATGTATGTTATTGTACTGATACAGGAAAAGGCATATTCCAAACTGTTGCCACAGTGTGGGAAGAATGGAATTGTTCAAAATATCATCCTAGGCATCAGAGTTTAAAAATCCAGACACAGAAACCAAGGGGGCCCATTCCAAATCAGGAAAAAAAAAACAGTCCAGACCATTATGCTACCACCTCCAAATTTCACAGTCGATACAAGACCTTCCTGAAAGTATCACTCACCAGACATCCATCAGGTCCAGACATGTCCATCAAATTGCCAGATCATGTACCACAATTCATCACTCCAGAGGACTCTCTTCCATTGATCCACATTCCAATGACAACGTTGTTTGCACCATTCCAGACAATGCTGGGGGAAGTGGCAGGTGTAATCAAGGGCTTCTGAATCATAGCATGACCATGAAACCCAAGGGCAAACACCTCCCACAGAATAGTCCTGTCACTGGCATCCATTCCAGAGCTCATGTGGAAGTTGTTTGTGATGGTTGCTAAGGCTGACCAACGATTTATTGTGACGACACTTTTGAGAGTTCGCTGTCCCAATTTGCCAGTTTCTTGGGATGATCACCAGTTCAGGAGGGAGGGGTTTAGTGGTTCCATCACATTTCCACTTCTCGATAACCTCACTGACAGTAGACTGTAACATGTGCAATGTGACAAAAATCTCTTGAACCAAATGACGAAATTGTGGACTCCAACTATCATACTGCATTCGAATGAATTCAACTCTTTCCATCCATTTATCCTGATGGCAAAGAATGTCTACAGCACTAATGCCCAAATGCTTATGCAGTGTTGCAGACACATATCTGCATCATATAGATGAGGTAACATAGAGCTATGGAGGGAGGGGGGGGCATGTTCGAACACTTTTGTCAGCATGCAGTGTATATGCATGTAGATATGTGTGCAAACACACACACACAAATTGTGTATGTGTGCACACATAAACATTAAATAAAAAAAACATCATGTAGCACAAGTATCATGAGTAATCATATAAACATTAAGAAAAAAATTAAAAATGAAGCAATTTTGCATTACCATATACAAATTACTAACTGAGCTATGGAGAACATTTGTATCTCAACTAATACTGATGATATCCTTTGGTTAGAAACAACTGGATTCAAATCCTTCAAGCATGCAAAGAACCTTCATGAGGTATATTCAGCTGAAAGTGAACAGCCACTATCATATGGTGGATGCATTCTTTTTCCTGTCCTCCTGTAAACTCTGGTTTGGCATCTCACAAAGCAGAACAAGCTAGCCAGAGAATACAAGCAACTCACAAACACAAAGGATGAAGGTGCCCTATAAGAACATTAAGTTTATATGACACCAAGTTACTTGGCCATGACATGCCTTGAAGATTAAAAAGATAAGGAGAAGATTCAAATTATCATGAATTATGACAAAATGCATTCCTCGTTTAAGAATTTATACTTTAAATCATAACACACAATAATAATATCAAACTTTCTTATTCAAATAAAAAAAAAATGAACAACATATTTAATACTAAAACTTAATACTTAAAGTTGGGCAGGGTGCCATTCCACTTCTTTTCAAGATGGGTCGTGATGCTTACAGTATTATTATTAAGAGAGAGCTCCAGAGAGTCAGAGACTCATCAAGAGAGGCCACATATATGTACTAGCTATCATACTTATTCTTGAAGTCATTCACGCTGCTGCACTCACAACATCCAATGGCAATCCATTCCAATCACACATCACCAATTTTTCCAAAATCTTCACCACCACTCCTGAGATACTAATTGGTTGATAGTCGGATACATCGGTCTTTGCATCACCCTTGTGCAATGGAATTACCATACATTCTTTCCATTCCTGCAGAATCTTCCCTGTCCTGAGACTCATTAAATAGCCTGGTCAAAGGAACAACTAGTTCAGCTGAACACTCCTTTAGCACACATGCGGATATCCCATCAATCCCTATTGCTGAATTCTTATTCAATTTGTGACAGCTCTAATACCTCATCCTCATACACCTGAGTTTCTTCATCCAGTGAAGAGGCAGCAGTGAGCTCAATATTGCGTTCACCAGGTTGATAGCTTTTAACAAAATGGGCACTCATTACTTGAACAACCTCTTCTGCATTTGTAACTCTCATGCCATCTGCATTTAGAAGTTATTCATATTTATTATTTCTTTTACTTGCAGCATATCAATAGAATTCTTATGGGTTGTCTTTCGCCAGTTTCTTTTCATACTCAGCCTTTGCTTTCTGTACAGCAGTTGTGACTATTCTAGCCTGCTCTTTATAATTTTCATAATGCACATCATCCTTATGCACACGGTATTCCTTCCACAGCATCCTTTCTTACGAATCTCTTGCTTAATAAGATACTTGGACTCCTATCCTATTTATTCTTTGAACTCTCAGGACACACTCTGATATCCCATCATTTAAGTATTGTTTAAATGCTTCCCATGCACTGTCAATATTCTTCCCATCCATCAACTGATCCCATTCCAATGAACTCAGTATACTCCTCAGTTCGTCATAATTTCCTGTTTTGTAGTTCAGCATGTAACCTTTTCTGAATGGAACATTCATAAACTTAGTCACTTCCCAAGTGAGTACTGCATGATCACTGTCACCAACTGGAGGCAGAATAGTTACATTTTTAACTGAAATGCCCTCTGACATTATAATGAAATCTAACACTCTTTGACCTGGAGTTCCTTCTGTCACATGCTACTTGAGAAAGCTGTCCCACAACAGCTCAATAAATGCATTTTTATTCTTCTCATGAGATTCTACTGTTATCCAATCAGTATTTAGATAATTAAAGTCCACCATTATGATTACTCTTTTCATGTTCATCTTGTCTATTTGGTGATGCATTTCTTCATCACTAGCAACCGATCCACCAGATTTGTAACATCCCACTACGTAATTGATCTTGATAGATTCCACCTCACACCAGATGGCTTCAAGCTCACAGCCACATATAATACTGTTAGTAGAAGTAGTACAACAATCATAGGTCTCAACTCTAATTGGATTCAAGTCATCCGATATCATTAGCAGCATGCCCCCTCCTATCCTTCCTAAAAATAGTGTACCCTGTACACTCAATACCAGATAGTATGTCTGATTCTGATGGCCGGGTCTCACTAATGCCTACAATCTGAGGTCGCAACACATTGACTAAGGCAAGAAACTCTACCCCTTTGTTTCTGATACTCCTTGCATTTGTGTACAGACATAATAATCTACCTGAATGTTCTTTTGTATACTCTTGTCTGCATGACACAGTTGGACAACTTGCAGATCTCTATTATTCTATGTTTGATGGGTCCAAACCAGACGAGTACAAAGTCCAACTGTGTCTTATTAGTATTTATCATTTGGAGAAATGGATATCTATTTGCACGTTACTGAACAATATGACTGTCTTGAATATGTCTCATCAATTCAAATATATTTATAAAAAAATTAAAATTTAAGTGTCTTTTAGCTACAACTCTTTTTAAATTAAAATTTCAGTTTAATATAAACCAAAATAATCACTGCACATTTCAACCTTCATATCAAGATCATCATCTGGAGTACACACATATATACAAAGAAACAAGCCACATTACAATTTACATGGTATGCTAAAGTTAGAGTAATTTGGTCAACCATTAAAATCACTGGCCTGACCTCTGGTGGGAAAAAAACTCTTAATAGTCCTGTTATTATTATCTATTTGGTTACAAATCATTAAGAGTTATATTAAGACAGAGAGCAACATGCTCTCACATAATTACTCTCATAAGTACTCAAATTAGAACAAAACAGTATACATGGTGGCCAATAAGAGCTGAAATTATTGCTTAGAGTCCTAAAGTAACAGTTTGTTAGAAAATTTTAAGAACTTAAGTAGACTGAATGTGTGTTATCCAAATTCTTGGAATTTTTATGCAATCATACCAGGTTTTTATATGATATAAAGAACAGGTACTTTTCCAAGCAATTTAATGTAGGGTGTTAAGAGCATGATCTGAGAAGCCTGCTTCACCAAAATTGTTAAATTTAATGTGTGGTTTATGTTATTTTTTTTATGAATTGTAATTATACATCCAGTTTTATGAATATATTATTTAGAAACCAGTAATGTTTTGAATAAAACTAAAGCTGCAAGTAGAAATCTTACCAAAACCAAACCAGCAGCAATCAAGATATAATTGTAACAAAGTCAGACAAAGGTAATGCCATGGTTGTCCTAAACATATCAACTTACATTGATTATATGAATTAATTAATAACAGCACTTATCAACTTGTGAACTATAACCCAACTAACAGGATTAAGAAGAAAATTGTTAAATTACTTAAGTCTGTCACTTCTTGGTCATTGGACACTGTTAAAAAACTGTTACCCCCATTACAATCGTTCTCCCAGAATATATGGTGTAGGCACAACATGGTGGCTTGTCAGTTGTCCTGTGCCATAACTTCAGGAGATGTGCCCATAGGGCAGGTGTATTTTGATATAGGTGTAGGTGCTGTTACAGCATTCCCCAAGAAATGCCCCACCAGCCCACTACGTCTGCTACATGGGGAGTTTCAGGTGGGAAATGGTTTATACAGTTATATATCATTATATACAGTTGTGGCCGTCTAACTGCTATTAAATTGAATATCCGAATGTAGATTCAGTGCAATGCTAAGTTTGAACAACGCTGGATGCTGCCACGTTCTGTTGTTCACGTTCACATTGTCCGAGGTCTGACTTGGGTATATTTTTTTATCAACGCTGACCAAAGTTGGTGTAGAATTAGGAATCTTTCTTATAAAAATAATTTTTTTCAATTTTATTTTCACATTATTACTGCAAAACTATATTATTAATTCTAAAAACTTAAACAACTACCTATATTTTGGCAATGTTACACTGCCATCTTCAGGGATCACAAAACAATGATATGTGCACGCAGACCACTAACACTATGCAAATGAGGCTGAAGAAAAGCAACTGAAGTTGGTCATAGAGGCCTAAAGATACCCCCCCCCCCCAAGTGGGCTATATTGGGTTGTTATGGCCATTGGACTGATGTTCTTAGAATGCAAGCTTCCCAAATTTGGGGCAGTCTCATGCACCCAAATTTGTAAGGTTTGGGAAGTTTTCTGAGCTGAGGCTGATTCAAGGAATAATATTTCATACTCGCACTTGCTGCATTGTAATAAAGTGGCCTTCTTCCAGCATATGCTGTGGTGGGTGTCCAATGCATGGTCAGCAAGTCCTGAGTGGCTGTATTGTTGAAACCCAGATGTAATCCTTGTGTTCAGATATCCTATTATTGGCTGTCCTGCCTGTTTGGCCATAGTAGGACAGCTGGTAA
Organism: Typopeltis vanoorti; assembly: GCF_054136105.1. NCBI lineage: Eukaryota > Metazoa > Arthropoda > Arachnida > Uropygi > Thelyphonidae > Typopeltis > Typopeltis vanoorti. Next base: position 81,430,499 of record NC_143554.1, read on the forward strand.
CTGCAAGGGACCACTTCCTCTAGACCAGTGTTTCACAACCTTTTTTGGATCATGCCCCACCTCAAAGATTTTTATGCCCCCCCCCAGCATAATAATCAGCTATTAATAATATAAATATGTACATTTTTCTAATTTCCCCCCAAAATATTCAAATTTCCCCACATTGAGAAACACTGCTCTAGCCCTACCTGGTATACTCCAGGTCGGTCTAGAGGAAGTGGCTGGTCTTTGGTGGAGTGGATAAGCGACGCCAATTTCTTATGTGGTTTATAACTAGTTGTGAGGTCATATTTTCATAGGATTTTTGTTAGTTTTTAGAATGTACTCCAGATATAAGGAATGGTGATAGATTTAAGAGTACAGGAAAACCTCGCTTAACATGATTAATTAATCCATCAGTTAATGTGCATTAATCAAATACAATAAATAATAGGAATAATTATAATTCATCCATCAGTTAGCATAAATTTGGAAAAAAATTACAGTGTAAGCTAGAGGATAAAAATCAATTGCTTAAATTTTATTTAATGTCTAAACATTTGATTGAGCTAGTTGTTTAATTTTCACGGTATATATCAGAACACAGAATTATAAGTAAATAATTATTTATTGACTTATTGCTGATATTTCGCTGGTGTTATAATCGGCATCTTCAGGGATGCTGGTTATAACACCATCTTCAGCATCTTTTTTTTTAAGACTTCAGTCTTTGTTATTGCTACAAAATATATACACACACACACACACTAGGAGGGGGCCTCCCCCTCCCTGGAACCTACAGCACCCAACCCCCGAGTTCTGGGCTGGTAAGAGCCGGTAAGACAAAAAAAAGTGACAAAAACATTTCAAATTTCGGCTTATCTTTTTATATATATATATATATATATATATATATATAGCACAAAATCTGTGTTTTTGTGCTTTTGTTTTTTTGTGCTCTGAAGATGCTGGTTATAACACCAGCGAAATATCAGCAATAAGTCAATAAATAATTCTTTACTAATAATTCTGTGTTGATATATATATATACACCGTCAAAATTAAACAACATGAACGACGAACACATAAGCCTTTCTACACATTTGATTGAGCTAGGTTTTACAAAAAATTAAGTAAACATGTTTGAATCATGCTCTACTTTTTCATCTTGTCATGCAATTTACGATAACTGGCGATCACTTTATCAAGATTTTAATGGACTTTGAAGTTTCATTCCATATCAGGATCAGCATCAAACAAAATTTCCTCAGCATACTCAATGTGATTGAAAACTAGCTCATGTTCTTTTGTAGTTAGCTTCTTAGTCATAATGTTCTCCTCTTGTTCGCCCTCCTTTTCTTTTTCTTCTTCATATGCACGCTGTTCTTCTAATTGAAGGAGATCATTCTCGCTTAAATGTTCTGAATCAGAATCGAACAAGTTTATCACTTCTTATCCAGTTCATTAAATCCAGGTTCTTTTCCAATTGTGCTGATTTCGTCAATAATGTTAAGTCTTGGATTTTGCACACGATAAACTAACATAGGCTTGAGTTTAACGTCACCTTCTGCATTGTCTCTTAATAAAAGCATAAGATAATCTTTAGATACTTTGAATCCTGATTAAGATACTTCAGTTTTAGCTAAGAAAGTTTTTGTTGGTATATGCTTCCAAAAGATACCAATTTCATCAACATTGAATATTTTCAGATCATCTTAATCACCCTCCTGATCTTTTGAAATTCTTCAGGAAACTTGGCCATAGAATATTTATCAGCACTAGCAGAATCTGCAGTTATTCTTACATTATGCAGTCCAGTTCGATTTTTAAAATGGTCAAACCATCCTAAACTCACAGTAAAGCTTTCATATTCCTCTTGAAATTCGGTCTCTTTCAATGAGGTAAAAATAATGAGAACTTTTACCTGATTATTCCATGTACTAACTAAGAGGTATTCTTTTTTGGTCATAATCCTCAATCCAGAGTGATAGAAGACACTCCATCTCGATCATTAAATGGCTTCTATTTTGGGTGATATGCATGCTTAAAGAAGCAGTAGCAAGCAACTTTTCCTTGTTCTTTGTATTAAATTAACTTTGCTGTTAATTTCTATAGTCCAAACTGTAGATTCACTGTATCCCAGTTCTTGCACAAACATTGTATTACTAGTGCCACTTTCTCTTAATGATTTCCAGGTTTTTTGCTCGCTGCGGATTGGCGACAAAAATTTTGCGTAACGTAAAAAAAACGCATTAACTGATTAATCACTCGCTTAAAGCAGGAAATAGTATCATTTCACTCAATCGTGCTAACTGATTATCGTGTATATCAAATTCGTTTTGAGCGAGATTTCCTGTAATCCCTGCTATAAAAGGGGGGGGGGGGGTTGTGATTAACTGATTTTAAAAATTTTTGAATTTTTTGGGGGTTCTAGCCATTGGCTAAGAAGGTGTTTAGGATATGGTTAAATTCAGTAGTTGGGCATTGTTATCTGAACTGATTAATTTTGCACTGTTATATAGTGTTTTTATAATCCCATATTGATGGAAGGGGTGACTGCTGGTATCTACCTGTATGTGTAGGTTTTCTGTAAATAGAGAAAGACATGGATCCATCAGACTGGCGTTTAATCACAGCGTCTAAAAAAAATTAGAAGCTTTATTTCTAGAATTTGTATAATGTGTTTAGGATATGGTTAAGTTCAGTAGTTAGGCATTGTTATCTGAACTGATTAATTTTGCACTGCTATATAGTGCTTTTATAATCCCATATTGCTGGGGGGGGGACTGCTGGTATCTACCTGTATGTATAGGTTTTCTGTAAATAGAGAAAGACATGGATCCATCAGACTGGCGTTTAATCACAGCATCTAAAAAAAAATTAGAAGCTTTATTTCTAGAATTTGTATAATGTAAACATTACAAATCATAGTTAAACTTAGAGAAGTTTAATTTCTTTGCTGCAAGGAAAAATAAATGAATATCGTGTAATTATTTGAAATTTGTGAATAACTGATCATGGTATGGTTTGAACAAGGAAAAGAAAGAATAATAATATATGGAATTTATTATATTCTGGGTAAAAGTAATAATTAGTAGATTACAAATAACGAAGATGGAACTGTTATGAACAAATGAACGCATCATAGATCAGTTGTCATTTCCTCGAGATGTTTGTAAAGACTGTACTATAGAAAACTGAGTTTAATAGAAAGAAAAGTAGTTATTTATACAGTGAAAGTTACCTTCGGGAAGGTCATATAATTTCTCTTTATGGAAAGAAAGAAAAAACACTCAATATTATTAGAATTACTTGTTTTTATGATTATTTTATGTGTCTAATATGTAATATTTGGCATTTTTCTGGTTTTTCAGTTCTCTTGTTTCCTTTCTGAAATTTGTTTTTGTTTTCAATTTTGCTGCAGAATGATTTCTAGTGTTCTTCATGGTAGTGCATTCATTCCTAGTCTACTGCACGGTGGTGCACCAATCACATCTGTGACATTAACATCTATGCTCACTTGATTTTTGTTTTCAATTTTGCTGCAGAATGATTTCTAGTGTTCTTCATGGTAGTGCATTCATTCCTAGTCTACTGCACGGTGGTACACCAATCACATCTGTGACATTAACAGCTATGCTCACTTGATCATGTGACTTTGCGTACATAGCGAGTAATGAACCCATGCATATTGCAATACCTAAGACAACTGTAAAGGTGCAGTTTCCTTGCCTTACATAAAAAACATCACAGGTAAAATAGCAGAAGTGCTTAACAGTACAATTAAAATTTGCCTTTACACCTATACAAAAAGTTTTCATGTTGCTACAACCACCTAAACAAAAGACCAGGAGTACAGAAAGTTTTCTGTGTATGTGGTATTTACTACATCAGACAGACAGACCAATTTGTAGAGATCAGTATGGAACAACAAGCAAAACATGTGGAAAAACATCAGAAAAAATAATTTTGGGATTCATCCATTCAAATAAAAACTTTAGCAGCTCACAGGAATGTCACCAAATTCAACAACTAAATAAGCAGATTCAAAGGAGCTTCTGAAATACTACATTATGCAACCAAAATACTACATTGTGTAACCAAGTGTAACAGAAACCAATTTAACTAACCTTGGCCTGCATATATATCAAATCAAAACCCTTCATAGCTGTGAATTAGAATACAGTAGTTGTTATGCAATACAATGCAACAACAAGCCAAGTGTACGACATTTCAATGTTATGTTCAGCATATATCATATAATTTATCCTGACAATGTGCATGATAAGCCATATGAACCTGGTTGATTAAACAATTTCATTCTCCATGTCCTTATTTCCAGTTCCATCTGGAAAGGATTTATACAAGATGGATGGCCTACATTTAAATGGATTTGGTGTGCGGAGACTGGAAAAAGTGTTGCTGAATGAAGTGAAAATGGATGTGCAGAACCGGGGAAACTAGAACTACCAAGGGGGGGGTGGATGTGCAGAACCGGGGAAACTAGAACTACCAAGGGGGGGGGGTGGATATGCGGACATCAGTGAGACAGTTGAGTGTAAGAATGTATATAATGTACCCAAGCCAGTACTAAGGACAAGAAATCGGAATGGGATAGTTAGAATAACACATCAAGATAGGGGTGGGCCAAAGGGATTTGTGCATTTCATGTATACTAATACCAATTTCATGTATACTAATGTTGGCCTTGATTGGCTCTTCCTGGCCACAGGTTATTGACATTAGTCAAACATGGCTAACAGAAGATGATATAGTTAGTGGGATAGAATGTGTAGGTTATAGTGTGTTTAGGAGGGCCAGAGAGAGAGAATAATATAGGGGGAGGGGTGTTATTGATGATAGCTGATAAACTGCAGCCAAGGAGAATTGAAGTTGTATCTCAGGATAGTGAAAAGAGCTCATTTCAGGGTATTTGGTGCGAGATTGAGACTGGCAGAACAAAATATACAGTTGGGTGTTGCTATAGACCAGGTAATGGAATAGATGGTGGAGATAGTATGCATAAACAAATTGATGAAATGAGTGGAAGGAGGGTAATTATTATGGGGGATTTCAACTATGGTAACATTGATTGGAAGGAGGAAAAGTGAGGAAGGAAATGGATTTTATTCAATTATTAAGGGATAACTATCTGAGACAGCATGTAATTGAAAATACTAGGGGTGTGAGAGTGCTTGACCTGGTAATAGCATCTGAGAATTTGACTGTAATGAATATGACCATATTGCCACCTATTGGTGAGAATGAACATAAGGTCTTGACCTGGGAGGTGGCTAAAGGTGTGAATTTTCAATTAAGACAGGGTATATGTAGAATTACCGTGCTGGCAAGCATGACAAGCTTAGGATATTGCGTGGATCAGTGCCATGGCATGTACAACTGCAAGAGCTGGATGTCGATAGAGCATGGGAAGTGGTCAAGGAGCATTTACAGGAGGTTATGGCTGATTGTATACCTAGGGTCCGAATAGTAAAACAAGTAGGGGTTAAATGGATGAATAACACTATTAAGCTTGAGCTGCAAAAAAAGAAACAACTGTGGAGAGAATTCAAAGAAAGAAATGACCTGCAGGCACACAAACGAACGGTATAAAGTGCAGGCCAAAAGGGTAACGAGCGTGGTAAAAAAAGCAAAAGCAGATAATGAAAGGAAACTAGCTATGCAAGCTAAAGAGAATCCCAAACAGTTCTTTCAATATGCTGCAAGCAAAAAAAAAAAAAACTGTACACGGCAAAATGATTTTAAGGAATGACGATGGTAAGGAGGTCACTGAATCAGTAGATATAGTGGAATTACTGAGCGAGCACTTTGCAAGAGTATATCATCCAGGTGGTGACATTAAAAAAATGAAGGAACCATTAGTTTATACAGGAATTGTGATGAATGAAGTGGATGTGAATAGTCGATTACAGAACTTTAATGTGAATACATCTGTGGGATTGGATGGTATACTGGCACGGATCTTACGTGAAGCAGCTAAAGAATTATCAGTGCCCTTGACCATGTTGTTTAATCTTAGTCTCGGGTCTGGTTTAGTCCCGAAGGTGTGGAAAGAGGGGAAAATAGTTCCACCGCATAAAGGAGGATCCAAGACTACTGTTGAAAATTACCGACCAATCAGCATATCAGGAGTCGTTGTCAAGGTCTTGGAGAAAGTAGTCAAGGGAAAAATAATACAGGAGTGAATTGATGAAAATGAGATACTGGATGAAGGTCAGAATGGCTTTGTGAAGGCTAAATCATGCCTCAGTAACTTGCTCAAGTTTTATAATACAGTGAACTGGATAAGGGTAATGGGTTTTACAGTGATACTGCTGGACCTGGCTAAGGCATTTGACAGGATACCAATGGAATTCTAATCTGTAAACTACAACATATGGGAATGGATATAGGGTTGGTGAGATTGATAGGTGGGTGGTTGATGGAGAGATATCAGAGAGTAGTTTATTCAGGAGTAGAGTCCAAAAGACGGCCTGTGACTAGTGGTGTGCTGCAGGGTTCTGTTCTTTGACCACTGCTGTTTAATTTGTTCATTAATGATATAGGGAAGGATCTAAGAGGAACAGTTCATTTGTTCGCTGATGATGCAAAGTTCGGTAGGGCAATAGTGAATGTAGAAGATGTCAAAATCTTGCAGGACGACTTGGATAGATTGGAGTTCTGGGCTGAAGAGAATGGATGTCAATTTAATGTGACAAATGTAAGGTTATGCATTTTGGGGTGAAAAGATTAGCAGCAGTATACCACAGTGGTGGAACTGTACTCCAAGAGATTGATGAGGCCTGAGACTTGAGAGTGTTGGTGGATAGGGAGATGAAGTTTAGGGGATACATTGCAAAAGTGGCTAAATCAGCTCATTGACTCACTTGGTTGTTGAAAAATACTTTGACGAGCAGAGACAAGCAAGTTATTGTACCTCTGTACCGAGCCTTGATAAGATATCATCTCGACTACTGTGCCCAGATTTGGTCACCTAGGTTTCTTCTTGATGGGGAGGAGGTGGAGATGATCCAGAGGCGAGTGACCAAGATGATAGCAGGTCTATGGCATGAACCTTATGAGAACAGCTTGAAGATTTGGGGGTTGCAGAAATTAGTTGATAGGCAGAAAAGGAGAGATATGATTGAGACATACAAATTGCTAAAGGGTTTCTATAGGATTAATTCAGAGGATATTTTTGAGATCAGGACTGGTGGTGGGAGAACTAGGGGACACCTATGGAAGCTGGGAAAGAGTGTGGTCAGCAAGGGTGTTAGATCTGGGTTCTTTACTTTTAGAGTGGTAAACGGATGGAATAAGCTGCCAGATTCTGTTGTGGTTGCTATGACGGTGAGTGAGTTCAAGGCAAGGTATGATAGATACTGTGAGAATGTCGTATAGTTGTGTGGGACATGATGCTTAGGGCCTCCCTTGAGTCTAAGGACTTTCTGTAGCTGCCCGTAATAATAATAATAATCTCCAACCTGTCGTGTTTCTCAAAGAATACAATATACAGTCTTTCAAATGAAATGTAAACAAGTTCCTCCGCTACCCATATATATATATATATATATATGTGTTACTAATGTACTATGGGTTGATTAAATAACCTCTCGTGTATGGGTTCGACATAAAAAATAAAAATAAAAAAAGTTCATATCATAACAGATAACTCACATAATGGAAACTTAAAAGTCAGAGAACAAAACCTATATGGACTGATAATGTTAGTAATGCTTAGAAGGCTGAAATGTATAACTTGACAATACAAGATAACAACAGAGTAACGTGAGAGGGGATGGGATATGTTGATAGCAAATGAGCACCGTATTCAAGAAGGGGAAACCCACTTGCTCACTGGTTCTGTGAATATGATTAATTGAACGTATGTTTACATGGTACAGTTCCAGAAGTCATATGATGCTAACCCAAAGATTGGGTTAATGATGTAAGTCTAATTATGTGTTACTATCCCATACTCTCCACTTGCGATCACATATCAGAAATTCGTGTTAATTACATTAAAACGGTTCATAAAAAGATGCGCTGTCTGAAATCGTACACAACTCATAAACGTATGTCTTAAAACACAAATTAGTGACCAGAATCTTATACACATATAAATATACAAATTTTTCAAAATACAAAGTTACACACACTATTTAAACGATACTTTCGTCACATAATAAATCTTAGAAAAGTGTACCACCAATAACCTACAGTAAATTGATAATCTCGACACACACAAGCAAAACAAAACTTACCATAAAAACTGAGATAAATAGCGTTGTAAAATACATAAAATAGTAAAATTAATTAAATAAAAAACAAATACATACAATTATAACTACCTCTTAGTCAGAATCAAAAACACAGCGGTGTATGAAACTAGCGCCATCTCGATTTTTTGAAGTTACAACAACAGTACTCAACTCTGAAAGTATATAACTAGTTGTTTTACGATGTTCATCAATGTCCAGGGCCGCATTTATACTTTTGGAGACCAGAGGCGCAACATCATTATGAGGTCCTCAAAAATAAGCATGTTTTTAGTTTATTGAAAATAAAAGTCAACATTTCCATAATATCTCATTTTAGTAACACAATACAACATATACCAATGTTGTATTGTAATAACACAATACAACATTGGTATACACATATTTGCATTTTAAAAAAGTATAAAAATAAATCAGTTCAAATCAAATTTAAATAAAAAAATTAATTACTGAAAGTTTTTTTTTTCTGGCTTTGGTTTTAGCAAATATATCAATAATATCATCATAATAGTGATTTCAATTATGGTATATGATATAATATTTCATAAGGGTGATTTCAATTATGGTAACATTGACTGGAAAGAGGAGAGGGCACATGGGAGGAAGGAATTGGATTTTATGCGGTTATTAAGGGACAACTATCTACGGCAACATTTAGTGGAAAATACCAGGGGGAAGAGAGTGCTGGACCTAGTAATTGCAACTGAGAATGTGGCTGTAACGAACATGACCATGTTGCCACCAATTGGTGAGAGTGACCATAAGGTCATGACTTGGGAGGTGGCTAAAGGTGTGGAATTTACAATTAAGACAGGGTACTTGTGGAATTACCGGGCTGGTAAGTATGACAAGCTTAGGTGTGTGCTTGGCTCAATGCCATGGCATGTAAAACTGCAAGGGCTGGATGTTGATGTCGACTACTGTGCTCAGATTTGGTCACCTAGGTTTCTTCTTGATCGGGAGGAGGTGGAGAGGATCCAGAGGCGAGTGACTAAGATGATAACAGGTCTGTGGAATGAACCTTATGAGAACAGGTTGAGGATTTGTGGGTTGCAAAAATTGGTTGATAGGCGGTGGAGCGGAGATATGATTGAGACATTCAAATTACTGAAGGGTTTCTATAAAATTAATTCAGAAGATATTTTTGAGAACAGGGCTGGTTGTGGGAGGACTAGGGGACATTTATGGAAACTGGGCAAAAGGGTTAGTAAAGGTGTTTAGAGCTGGGTTCTTTACTTTTAGAGTAGTGAATGAGTGGAATGCGCTCCCTGAGTCTGTGGTGGATGCTGTGACAGTGAATGAGTGGAATGCGCTCCTTGAGTCTGTGGTGGATGCTGTGACAGTGAATGAGTTTAATGCGAGGTATGATAGATACTGTATGAATGTAGAATAGTTGTGATGAATATGATTTGGGGCCTCCCTCGATGAGTCTAAAGACTCCCTGGAGTTTCCCGTAATAATAGTAATAGTAATAATAGTAATAGTAATAATTGATCGAATCCATTACATCTGATTCAATGCATATTAACGACAGAACACTTGTTTATTTTAGTGCAAGTTGCTTCTTAAATAATTTTTTATTCGTTACAACGCTGAAAATGAGCGTTCAGCACTCGCATTTGAAATACGCATCGTCAAAAATATTTTTAAAATATTTTCTACGTTCGGAAAAGTAGACCTTAACCCATCGTTTATAAATTTGTACATATTTTTAATTGAAGAATTTTCTTCCTTTATCATTATTAAAAATTGCTTAACTTCATCAGTAAATTTTTCTCGATCAATATCAGTCCCATAAGTTTGTAAAATTTTATCAGTACTAATCTTGTGCTTGTCTTGATCTATATGTTCCTTTCAAAAAATGTCAAATATATCTAATATGTCGAAATGGCTCTTTGTTCTTTCATTAATTTCCAAAATTAGCTTATCGCAAATGACTTTAAAAGTGTTCACGGCGAAATTTTCTTTCCCATGCAATATAATCTCATTGTAAGATTGTGAAACTTAGTCACTCAATTATCCAAAGATAATTCTTCTAATTTTTTTAATACTACCTCTTCTAAATATAAGGAATTATGTTGTGTAATTCTGATGAACCTGATAAATGTTTCTCTAATGTCAGAATTTGCGGCAACATACCTAAATATCATAGCTAGTTGGTCATTATGGGCAATGTCTGGCGTTGAGTCGAGTATTATTGCGAAATAAGCAGCTTCCTTAATTTCTGATATTAATATTTCTCTTTTTTTTAGCTATTAACGCTATGAATTCATCACAAGTATGGTAAGAAAGATAATTTGATCTGCCAGAACCACAGTTGGCGTACATTTTCATGTGATGTTTTAAACAATCATCAAATTCACTTAAATAATATAAACACGATAAATAATTTCCGCAAGAATCAGAAAAAATATCATTTGTATTTCCCCTAAATGCTAGCCCTAGTTCACTCAGTAACTTAATGGTAGCTATTATTCTTTTAAAGACCTCTCTCCAGTAATTTTCTTCAGATTGTATTTGTTTGATCAATTCAGAATCAATTCGACTATTTACAGAACTTGATTTTCTTTTGCGATATATACACATCGCTCGTATATGCTCAGTACAATGCTGGTGATCACGTAAGGTTCGTGTTTTATTTTCTCAGTCATTAAAACCCGTTCATTAAGCTATTATTTGACTTAGAAAACAATTTACAAACAAAGCAGTAAATTGTTTTTCTGGTTTCTGAAAAAATTAGCCACTCTCGTTTCTCTTTTGTTCCATTCGCCTTTTTACAGTAAAATGTGATATATTTACATTTCTGACATATAATCTATTGCGTTCTGGGTATTCTTTTTTTTAAATTTTCTATTTTATCAACATTCTGGGGCATATTTTTTAAAATATGCTCGATAAACTGTTCATTAATAGTAAGTGGCCACACTGCTATATCGGTAGGATAAGAGATAGCTTGCTTGCAAGTAAGTACAGACTCCGATTGAAAATTTTCTTCAGAATCCTCTTGATTTGTTTCATTTACTTCTTTCTCCCCTTCTATGTTTTCCACATCATTTTGATGTTCTTCATTTTCACTTTTATCTCCTCCTGATAATGACAGGTTGGTCGATTGGTAGAGCCTCTGCTACTAATGACTCACAAAACGTTAAGCAAGTTTGAGCGCTTTTAGTAGTTGGAAGGGATCCAATCGTTCTATGCTGTTGGCACACTCTCACTCGATGAGTCTTTGCCCTGGAGGTGTCACATAATAATAATAAAATTCCGAGAACTGTGAAGTACAACTGCAGTTCTATGAAATTCTTTATTTTCAGAACGCAAGAAAGACAAAATTGCCCCTTTTTGACTATTTAGCTGTTTTTCGTTTTCTCTAAGTCGTTTTCTTTTACTAGCTCCGGATTCAAATTTTCTTGGCATCATTATGTATATTAATCTATCAAAATCGAAATAAGTATTTATTAAATCCAAAATAAACATATAAATAAAATAAACAATTACGTTAAAAGCTTTAAAAAATACAAAAATAGAAACAGTATCATCTTGGTTTTGTTAAAATAAACGAGTAACAGTAAAATAAGAATAATAATTAATTGAATAATATATTCTTACCGACTGCGACAACTACTTTAACCATATAATTAGGTATATACATTTGAATACAGTATACTACTTTACAAGTACTAGCCAAATAACGGTAACAAACTATAAGTTTTATTCCCGGTTTTTTTTGGAATTTCCTTTACTGTTCTACAATATTTGACCATTTTTGGTGCACAATTTATTTATTGTGTCTCTTGCCAAATATATAAACGAATTTCACATGTATACAATAAATATTAATTTTAAACAAATCTTGGTAATATTAAACTAGCAACCTTGTAAGTCATTTTATATAAATAAATGACTAACTTATATCGATGGATTATAAATAATTATGCAACTTCTATGATACTTTATATTTATTAAATTTTATTAAATTTATTAAATTTTGAATATTAAATTTTCTAAATAGTTTAAAATCGTTTCATGTAATTCTAAATATATATATTATTTATACTTTTAAATATTCCATGTAATTGAACCATAATTAATTTAAAGAAAGAGGTAATTAAAATCTTTCTGTAAAAGATTTCAATTGCAGTGTTGATTACTGATTTTGAGAACGTTGATTTTGTTTGACAAGCTTCGTTGACAAGCATCATAGTTGGTACAAACATTCTGCATACCAAACAAATATTAAAAGGTATGGTAATAATTCATTATAAGGATAAAAGTTTTAAAAAATTTTAAAAAAAAGAATTTAAATGCAATCAAATTAAGCTTGTTAATCAAGGTAAAAATTTGAACTTCATGAACTGTAAAGTTCAGATATTCTCACTAAAAATAAAAATTTTGAATTTACCGTAATAAAAATTATACCAAAAATCATCATATTTATGGAATTACAACATTTATTTATTACAAGATTTATTCAACTCCAGCTTTGATTTTTTTAAGTTGCAGTAATAAGCATAATAATTCCAGCTTTAGTTAAAACATAGAGGCAATAAATAGTAACGATAACTTGCTATGCTCGCTAACATCCACTTTTTTACTCGACATTTTACCCTAAAATGACTAGAATCTTGATACACAAAAAATGAACTGAAAAATCAATTTAATTTATAAATAATAATAAACTTGAAATTCAAATGCTCTATTTATGTGATATAGAAACTGCTCTTACTCAACTAATTAATACAAATAGCAGCAGCGCACAAAAAACCTCTGTTATCTCTGGAACGTATTTCAAAATAATCGCAAAAACTTTCTTTAACGCAAAAACGTATTTACTCTTTTTACAATTTCCACTTATTAAACTTCTAGTATACTTGCAAAGAGGTTAGCTAACGCTCTATTAAGTTACTTTTACAAACTGTATATCAACGTCAAATATGCCAATAGATTCCATTAATGACACTGCTTACTACTGTTAATCTAAATCTTAATTGTCCAATTAAAACACATTAGAAGAGGAATTGTACAAAGGTATATAACATACAAAAGCTCTGTATCGCACATTTAGTCAAAGGTCTTGCACAAAAAGTTCTAAGGCAATTCTCTCATCTCAGATCTTGAGCTTCCTTCAGGAAATCTGGCTTCAGCAATATCTCATTGGGAAAATAGCGGTCTGTGAACTGCGCCCTGCGGTACTCATATACAGCTCCGGCAAAAGTTATTTTCCCACGGCGAAAGAAAAACTTCCGGACCAAGGTGCTTCGGGTAATTTGTCTTGCCTTTTCTCCTCTGCTTGGGCTCATCAAAAATGCCTGGACGACTGCCTCCTTTTTCTGCTACCTCCACTAACTCAAATTGCCGCCAACTGTCAACGGGGATTCCTCTCTAGCCTGGAAGCTTTTCTCTGGCGATTGGAACATCTCCTTTCGGCAACTCGAAGCCTTCTCTTAAGACTGGAACCGGAAGCTCCTCTCTGGCAAAGTCTGGAAACGGGAAACTCTCTCTCTAGTGAGTTCTGGATCCAGGAAGCCCTATATGCTTGTCTCTCTCCCCTTTTATTATGCCTTCTCTGAGACCTTGCACGAAGTTTGTAACCCCCCGAAGAATTCGGCATGATTCTTTCATCTTAAGTTTCAAGTTCGGCCCCTCTTTGTTCTCTTCTGTGCCTTCTTTTGATTGTAAGTTGCCGACCATCGGAATGTTGTTTGTACCTTTCTGATTGCCTTCGGAGGTGTTACGTGCAGAGCTTGTAAGCCTTTCTCATACACACAAAATTTAATAAACAACCTTTCAAATGCCACCATGTAGATCTATTACATACAGCTCCGGCAAAAAACATTGCCTTTGTTTTTAACACTCTAACATATTCTTATTAAAGAAGTATATACAGTTAATTTCCAAAGGACTATTTACAAAAATATCTAACACAAAATATACAGAGACAAACAACGTTATTTTTTACAACATTCTTATGGGACTTGACCTAAGTAAAAAAATCGATGTAATGTGCTTTGGAATATTTAAACTACAATCGAGTTTTAACAAAATTGATAGTCTAAAAGTCCAAGTAGTCCAGCGAAAACCATCAGTGACGAAATGGAACTAGTTTATTTATTTAAAAACACAAAAATACAACTTTATTAAGTATATCTTTATAGAGTTCATAATTAAAAGGACTCTAATAATAATAATAATAATAGATTTCTAGATGTGTCTCATCTTCTTTTGGTATTATCAAAATTATCAAGTTATTCTGAAGCAATATGAATTTTGCTATTTTATTATTATGCCGCTAATATTTCTTCAAATGCGGCATTTTTATAACAACAACACTAAGTTATGTTGAATATATCTGTTCGCAAATATACTCAAAATCCCTTTGACCTAATAAAAAGGCAGAATGCTAATGAAACGTCCTCAGCATTCTATCTGTTAAAATGCAATTACCCTCCCTTCCCCCTCCACCGTTAACGGATTATTGTAGTTATTGTGCACTGTATTTCTTGGATTGACCCTTTTTTTTGCTGCACAATTTACTTATTGTGTCTCTTCCCAAATAAAAACGAATTTCACATGTACGAAAATAAATAATGAAAATGTTTGTTTCCATTGGAAATATTATGTCAAATATTTATTTTTTTTAAATAACATTTATTGAAATAAATATGACATTTTGCTTCCTTTCCTTGCAAAATAAGATTATATTGGTCGCACATTTCAATTTTAGGAACGATTTTTTTTATTTATTTTTTTAATGAACAACAAATGGTGTTACACTGCATTACTCGGGGTTTCAATTGCGAGTCTTTTTAATTTATATCCAATGATATTTTATCAGAGATTCTATGCCTTTGTCTTTTGCTTAAAACTACAATAGTACAATTACTTTGGAAAAATAACGAATTCAGACAAAACGAAAGTGTGTGTGTGTGTGTGTGTGTGTGTGTGTGTGTGTGTGTGTGTGTGTGTGTGTGTGTGTGTGTGTGTGTGTGTGTGTGTGTGTGTGGTGATAATTTTGGGAAGGGGAGTTAGCCATTAAAGCCGAATTAATTCTGTTATGAAAATTTTGGAAATAAAATTTCATTTTGTTCATGCACCTACACATATTTCAAATGATAAACTGTAGGGAAAATATCGCTACTTCAAAACTGCCGCATTATATCGAAATTAGCCAAAAATATGTACATAACAGTTGACTTCATAACTGCCGTTTATTTTGATTTGTAGTAAGTGATTAGGGGGAAAAAACCAAGAAAGTTGAAATGCAAAAAACCTACAGATTACGTTATTAAAATTATGCATTACATCATATGATTCAAGATTTACGTATGATAGTAACCTTCGAACTAAGATTATGAATAAAATAGGAAAGTTAATTTGGAACAGATGGAGGCTGTATTCATTTTTAGATTCGGATTATCATGAAATTATAAAATAATTGTTTGACAAAATTAATTATCTTCAATCAAGTTCTTGGAGAATTTTAAAATGTATTGGCGATTAAAATAATTAGCAAACAAATTGATAGTGACATTGATCTTCCAAAGTGATAAAATATGAAGTGAAAAAAGTATGGAAGGATTTCTTATTTTACGCTGGCATTAAAAACTATAATTATACGATAAAAAAGCAGCAAAATGAATATAACTCATACGTATTTAGTCTGATATAACTTAAATTCCGGTTACCGAACAAATGGCAAGCAACTGCGTTCCTTGCTGTAGGCCACAGAACGTAGCTACTGTGTACGCCTGGTAATGTAGTTAGGTATTCTTTTCTGCGTGAAAGATTATCGCACCTTCTAATGGACATGGTCAAACTACACTTCTTATCCATGTCCTTTCAGCAGGTGGACAGAATATTATCCAGGTTTGCTGTATATACGTGTATATACAGCAAACCTGGACATGTATATACGTCCAGCAAAGAAATGGTATGCACTTACATACATGAATTTTATGGAATATAGAGTTCCTGTTAGTTTTATATTCCATGGAAAGAACAGTGTATTTCAAATAGTAGCTGGAAACCTCACAAATTTTTCAGCAGCCTCTAGTTTTTATAATATGAATTCAATATTTAAAATTAAGTATTTTATTTTGCAACTATAACTACGCTGTTTTTTTATTGTTCTATGTGAGGAGTAAGGTTTTAAAACGAGGCCCCCTAGAGAGTGAGGTGCCCATCTTGCGCCGCATGCTCCTAATGGTAAATGCAGCCCTGATTCTATTTCATTTTCTAATCTTTTACTGCTTAACCATTTGTGATAGGCTTCTTTTTCTTTTTGATTATTTCTTTCACTGTATCATTCCAGATCTTCAGTTTTTTCCTTTTATTGAATTTTTTGGTCTTTCCTAAGCTTTCATTTGCTGCTGCATTTATATCGTTTTTATATTAAGCCATTCTATTTCTATTTCTTCATTTTGTTTTATTTTCTCTAGATATTGGTTAATTCTTTGTTCATATATCCATTGTACATTAGTGTCATTCAATAGTCTAGTTTTATAAACAAATGTTTCGATTTTTCTTTCTGTTCTTCTTCTTACTTGTAGCCATTTAAGTGGTAATCTTAATTTTATTTTAACAAGCAAGTGGTCACTGCTTATTTCATATACTCTGTGAACTCTAATATCAAGTGAAATTTTGATGTATTTTCATTTAATATAAAGTAATCTAATATTGATTTCCATCCTCTTGCTGCCCAAGTATATTTATGTCCGTCTTTATGTTTATAGAAGGAATTCATTATTTTTAGGTTATTATAAACTACAGAGTCAATCAATTTTTTACCATTCCTGTTTAGAGTATGTTCTCCATGTATTCTTATATTATTATTAATTTTCGTGTTTCCAATTCTTGCATTTAAGTCTCCTGCTAAAATTAAATAATCATTAAGTATAATCTCTGGGAAATTCCCATGCTACTCCTCTAAAACACTATTAATATAATTAACGGCTATTTTAGCCTGTTTTTGTTTAGGAGTGTCCCTTATATTTTTAATACATTGTCTACCATAACTCAAAAGGGGTATATATATATAAATTAAGACATTACGGGCGAGTGTAGAAGGCAATTATGGCAGAATAAAAAATGTTGAAAAATTATGTACATACCTTGATTTTGGTTTAAAGATGCCTTCTGAATCCAAGCTCTTGTGGAAGGGGGGGGGGAAGAGAGGGAAAGAACATGGGGATGTACTTGGGACACGGGAAATAAGTTTAGGGAACCCGGGTTACTATTAATAATATGTATATAAATATATATATATATATTATTTTGTTGTGGGGAGAGGGGGGGAAAAGGAAGGGGAAGGGTATCCTTCCCCTTCCTTTTTGGGAAAGAACTTTATGGGAATGACACCCAAAACAAAGTTCCGACGATGGTCAGACGATGACCGAAACGGTCCACACCCCGTAAACCCTTGCCCCAGTTTCCACATAAGGATACCCTTCCCCTTCCTTTTCCCCCCCTCTCCCCACAACAAAATAATATATATATATATTTATATACATATTATTAATAGTAACCCGGGTTCCCTAAACTTATTTCCCGTGTCCCAAGTACATCCCCATGTTCTTTCCCTCTCTTTCCCCCTCCCCTTTTACAAGAGCTTGGATTCAGAAGGCATCTTTAAACCAAAATCAAGGTATGTACATAATTTTTCAACATTTTTTATTCTGCCATAATTGCCTTCTACACTCGCCCGTAATGTCCTAATTTATATATAAATACCCCTTTTGAGTTATGGTAGCCAATGTATTAAAAATTTAAGGGACACTCCTAAACAAAAATAGGCTAAAATAGCCGTTAATTATATTAAATAATCATTTTTATTTATTTTATTATATATGTTTTGTAGCTGATTATAAAAATAAATATTATCTTGTTCTCTTCCTCTTCTGGGGCATATAAACCAATTATTGTTAAACAGCCTCTATCTGTTTTTATTCTAGCTTCTATTATTCTTTCATTCCATAATTTATAATGTTTTAACTGTTTTGAAAGGGAGTTATGAATCCAAATCATGACTCCTGCTTGTGCTCTTTGGTCTCTGTCAACTCCATTGTATATCACATTAAAATTTTCAGTTCTCATGGTTCCTTTTAATTTCTTTTTTGTACCAGTGATTACCGCTATTTTAAAATTTCTTTCGTTTAATAATTGGTCTAATACTATTTCTTTATATGCTATTCCTCTTACATTCCAGTTTGCTATGTGTATTATATTTTGTCGTTTCCATTTTCGTTTTACCTTTTCCGTTCCAGGGTCGTTTCCTATAGATTCAATCCGATTATCTTTTTCTGTCAGCTTACTATTGAATTATGTTCTCCATGTCAGTGGGACTAGCCTGACGATGGAATAGTTCAGTGGCAGGGCTGCTATCTTAAGGCTTCTGAACTAGCCTCTTCCGAATTTAAACCCATAGGAGGAATAGGGTATATTGAAGGGGGAAAGAGTAGATTATAGAGGAATTATGGTAAGATTTATAGAGAGGGCAAAGTTGTAAGACCAGAAATCAAAAGACCTCATTGCCCTCGAGTACACGTAGGGTACTCGAGGGCCATGGGGTCTTTTTATTTCATAGCATAGGGTCATAAAATAAGAAGGGTTGGCGGATAAGGCCTTATAGGAAAGATTAAAGTAAGTGGATCTTCCTCAAAGTAGCAGAAGGAGAGGATAGATTCAGCTAGGGGGTCCATGGGAGTGCCGCTTCCCTTACAATCAAGATGATTGCCCCTTATGGCCCTGTTGGTCCACGAGTCCTTATTCAGGGGGTTACAGGGTCTCTCGAGAGAAAAATTAAAATAGGAACATATTAAACATTATTAGGTAAAGAAATAGGTAAACAAATATTTAAACAGATAGAAAAATCACTTAGTGAATTGAACTTTTCTAGTTTTCATCAATGAAAATTCTCGAATAATATCATGTATATCAAGTTGATCCAAAATATCTGACACTATTGATATAATGGCAAATTTTGAAAGTCTGTCTTGTTCCATTCTGGAGCGTAAGTAGTTTTTAATAATTTTAAGTTCAGAAAAGGACTGTTCCGCAGATGCTACAGATACCGGTAATGACAAAAGAATCCGAAGAACAATTGTAAAGTTTGGATAAACTGTGATTAAGTCGTTTGAATAAATATACCGAATTATCTGATTTATATATCGTTTTTAAAATTAGAAATAAATGGCTGACAGTGTAATATTTCTTCACATAAATCATCTGCATCAATGTCTGAATAATTCTCATGTATTACTTTTTGTCGTAACTTTTTACAACAAGAGCCGGTAAAGGTTGGTCGATTTGTTGAGCCTCTGCTACTAATGGCTCAGTTAAGTAAGTTTGAGCGCGGTGAGTAGTTGGAAGGGGCCTATCGTTCAATTCTTATCGAAAGAATGAATAACTTATCTTCTTCTTCTTCTTCTTCTGCAGCTTCTCCCACTTAAGTGGGATCACTGTTTGTTATGAGTCTCCTCCACACCTTCCTGTCTTGGGCTGTCACCACATCCAAGTTCTTCATCTTCAAGTCCTCTTCTACCAGCTCCCTCCATCTCTTCTTTGGCCGCCCACGCTTCCGTCTTCCTTGCACATTCATCTGCATGACACTTCTTCCCACATATTCGTCCTCCCTCCTCATCACATGACCAAACCATCTCAACCTTGCCTCCTGTATTTTCGTTCCTAAGTTCGTAACTTTCACTTTTCCCCTGACATAGTCATTTCTCAGACGATCCTTTCTGGTCACACCGCACATCCACCTAAGCATTCTCATCTCTGCTACTTCCATCCTGCTGATGTTATTTTTCCTCAGGGCCACAGTTTCTATAGCATATGTCATAGCTGGCCTCACTACTGTCCTATAAATTTTGCCTTTCAGATTGATCGGCACCCTCTTATCGCATAACACTCCAGCCATCTACCTCCAGTTCCTCCAACCCGCTTGTATTCTGCATCCCAATTCCTTCTCAGCTCCTCCATCTTCTTCCACTGTTGTACCTAAGTATCTAAAGTCTCTCACTTTCCTGATGACATTTCCTTCCAGCTCCAGATCTGTTTCCTGGCCACCGCCCACTGCGCAACACATATACTCTGTCTTACTTCTGCTCAGTCTCATACCTCTCTCTTCCAGTACTTTTCTCCATCTTTCCAGTTTAGTTTCCGCTTCTTCTCTTGAATCTACACACACAGCAAGATGTCATCTGCATACAACATTGTCCAAGGTGCATCTTTTCTCACCTCCTCTGTTATCACCTCCATCACAATATTAAACAGAAACGGACTTAATGCTGACCCTTGATGCAAGCCAACTGTTACTTGAAAACTTTCTGTCTGTCCCAAACAGGTCCGAACACTTGTCTTCACATTGCTGTACATTTCCCGCACCAACCTGATATATTTCTCCGGAACCTTCTTCTCCCTCAGACACCTCCAGACTTCTTGCCTTGGCACTCTATCGTATGCTTTCTCCAGATCAATAAATACCAGATGTAGCTCCCTTTGTTTCTCTCGATATTTTCCATCATCTGTCGTAACCCAAAGATAGCATCTGTTGTTGATCTACCAGGCATGAAACCAAATTGTTCCTTTGCAATCTCCACCTCCTCCCTCAATCTACCATCGAGAACCCTTTCTAGGATCTTCATTGTGTGGGACATCAACTTTATTCCTCTGTAATTTTTACAGTCTTGTGCATCCCCTTTACCCTTGTAGATGGGAACAAGAGTACTCTCCCTCCATTCCTCGGGTATATTTTCTTGTTGGCAAACTTTCATTAACAGGTCCCACAGCAGGTCAATTCCCTCTTCCCCCAGTGCCTTCCATGCCTCCACTGGAATTCTGTCGCGGCCCACCGCTTTTCCATTCCTCATCCTCTTCACGGCCTCCGTCACTTCCATTCTACTGATGTTCTGCACCATCCCCTCAGAAGGCTGCCCATCTCCTCTGTGAGTCCTTGCATTTTCCTTGTTCAAAAGTCCCTCAAAGTATATTTTCCATCTGTTTCTTATGTCCACATCCCTCCATAATACTCTTCCTTCAGCATCTTTGATCTGCCTCACATGTAAGGTGTCCTTAGCTGCTTTATTTCTACATTTCGCTAGTTGGTAAATTTTTCTCTGTCCTTCCTTTGTTTCTAATTGATCATACAGATCTTGATATGCCATGGCCTTCGCCTGTGCCACAACTCTCTTGGCTTCTTGCTTTTTCTCTTTGTACACCTCTCTGTCCTCTTCCACTCTTGACTCATCCCACTTCTGCTTTGCCTTCCTCTTAGCTGTCACTGCCACTTGTACATCATTATTCCACCACCAACCCTCCTTCTGCTCTCTAATCTTTCCAGATGTCTCACCAAGCACCTCGATGGCACAGCTCAGGATTACTTTTGAATTATGTTTCCACCAATCTTGTACACTTTCCAGTCCATCCGAAATCCTCTCTAACACTCTCTCCCTAAAACGATTCCTCATACTCTCCTCTTTTAAGCGAAACCACTTAATTGTCTTCATCCCATGGCAACCAGAAGTTCTTATCTTCGATCTTATTTTAAAGTCTGCGCACAGCAGTCGGTGTTGTTGTGCTACTTGATCTGTTGGAATTACTTTACAATTTGTCACAACCTTAAGATGTTTTCTTCTAGTCAAAATGTAGTCAATTTGTGAACTGTTGTTACCACTTCTAAATGTTATCAAATGTTCTTCCCTCTTGAAGAAAAACGAGTTCACAATTGCCAGATCAAACGCTACTGCAAAGTCCACAACCCTCTCCCCTTCCTGGTTCATCATTCCCACTCCGTGGCCACCATGCACCCTTTCACAGTCTCTATTCTGTCTTCCTATGTGCCGTTCAAGTCTCCTCCGACAATCACTATCTCATTTTCTTCCAATTCCCTCATTTCTTCATCTAACTCGTTCCAGAACTCATCTTTTTACTCTGCTGTACAACCAACTTGCGGGGCATATTCACATAATACGACCACCCGCTCTTCTCCAAGACCCAATTTCATTCGCATGATCCTGTCGTTCCTTCTACCTACGTCCAGTACTTCACCCTTCATTCTGCCACACACCACAATTCCTACACCATTTCTTACCTCGTTATTCGCTCCAGAGTAGAACAATTTATATCTTAGTTCAAATTCAAATTTACTTCTTGTTCTTGTTATAATGTTATTACTTTGCACTGCACTTTACTGTCCTATGCAGTGACGGCCAGTGAAAATTTTAAGTACGGGTGCTGCATATACAAAAAAAAAAAAAAAAAAAAAAAAAAAAAAAAAAAAAAAAACGTTTTTTCCCTAATCAGTAACGAATTTACTAAAAAATAAATTTACATATTAAAAAATTGCTTTATTAAAAATATTTCATCCTCACCATGAACAAACACCACTAATAAAATTTTCATATCAATAGCAATGAGAAGTACAAACGAATATCGGTGTTAGATCTCAGTGCATTTGTTTCGTAATCTAAAGCGTTAATCGAACAATTCCTATTATTAACTATTCAATCAATGTCAAAAATATAAGCTGTAACCTTTAACATGTTGTATTGCATTTATATGATGTTGTAAGTATTGTTATTATTTATAAACACAGACAAAATTTAATTTTTTATTTTTTCCTTGGGGCTGCTGCAGTGTCGCAGTGCTTATGTATGACCGCCAGTGGTCCTATGTCAAATTACAAAAATTTACAACTGATACCTTTTTTATTAGTGATACGATATAGTACATACTCTGTAACAGCAAAATAGAAAATAAAGTTAAAAACTGCAGCAGATTTTCTTATATATGTTTAGAGCAAATGCGAGTTTGAACAGGATTAAACAAATTCAAACGCGAGTCATCCTGTAAAGTTAACTCAAGCAAGTTCAAGTTTTTAAATGTTTACGCTAAACTACTTGTTAGAACTAGGATCAGAATAAAATAAGATCTTAAGGAATAATAACAAATAAGTGATTATAAATAATTTGTTTAAGACAAATCTATAAAATATAATTAAAATTTAAACAAAACTGTAATTTATTTTGATATAATTAATGAATAACATTTTTTAAGTATTTCCTCCTCGCCTGAAATCTTTGCTGCCTGCGTGCGTCGCACATATTGCACACTGGGCAGGCGCGCCCCTGAGTTCGAATCTAGTCGCCTATTAGAGGAACTTTTTTAAGCTTTTCTAGGACCCGTTCCCCAGCTCGTCGATTCTGGCACGGAAAAGCTGTTTTTTTTTCTCCCGAAAAACTAGTGTTTTTCATCAAGTAAACTCAAGAAAATCTACCGCAGAACCCACATTATTTCAGACAGTAATATATCCTGTTAGGGTTAAGTACCAAGAGATGGCAGCACTTGTTTGCTCGTCTCGTCATTGGTCAAAACCTATAATTAGTTATAGACATGGGCCAGCTAGCTCTGGTTGGCTACTGGTGAAGATTGAACTGCCCACACAGTCTCGAAAAGCTAGATAGGTTTAAAAGCCTCGTCTATTCCCTATAATGGGAATGAAATGCGTTAGCTTATTATTATTATTTAGTTGCTTCAGTAAATCCATAAGCAAAGGAACAATATTAAACCTATCTGTATAATCTTATCTTGCAATATAGCAAGGTTGTAGATATTTCTTTCAAACTGTTGCTTATCATTATAAGCAGCATTTGTGATATCTGTTATGGACGAGCAAGATGACCTGGAGTTATATACTTGCTTCGAATTAGATAAACGACAGACAGTTTATTTCATTCGGTTGTGTATTATTTAGTTTTGGTAATCCAACGTGTTTCAACTGCTGATATATTCAGGTACAAAAAAAGGGAGAAAACAGCATATTTCATGTATAAATATGCTTTTACAACGACAGATCAAGAGATTTTCTTCAGGACAGACTCCGTACTGTACTGTATTATTTTGTTTTTCCCAAAGAGTGCAACTAATTTTTACCATGAGATCAAACTGGTATATCGCATATTCAGCATACCCTGCATCAGTGTCCTTATATATGACAGCAGCTACGGGTTGCTATTTCCATACTGGAAATGTCCGGCAACTGACAACTGTTGGTTGCTAATCTGTATAAAATGGTCTCTGTTCTTCACTTGGAATTGGTGAAATAAATTTAATAAATGGTGCAAAAAAAACAATTTGATCACTGTACACTTCATTATCATCACCCTGCTTTTTAAGGATTTATGCCTAAATTGGCTTGTTCTAGTCTTTGACATCGTTGTTGAATTTCTTTAGGGGATATCCTATTTTTTTTCCCATAATGGTTTGTAATTTAATGCTTGTTTTTGTAATCTTCCTGTTTTTCATTCTTAAAACATGTTCCATCAATTTAGGTTTATATATGTATATATATTTTAATTTTCTTCTGTTACTGATTCCTGATTAAACTCTTTCATGTTTTAATTTCTTTTGTGTTCGACTAGAGTATATTTTGCAGTTTTTCTCATAAACTTCATTTCAGTTCTTATTAATGTCTGTTTGTCTTGTTTATTTTAATGTTCAGATTTCACTTCCATACAATGTGATTGGTAGGGCTAATGTATTGCATACTTTTACTCTAGTTTATTTTTGAAATAGGTTAATTTTAAATGTAGAGTTAATTGCACCTGTTATTTATAAATATTTCACAATTTTTAGGTTTATATCTTTTTTATTTTCATATGCAGTCATACATCATAGGTAGTTAAATGAATAAACCTGTTCTAAAATCTGGTTATTTATTATTTTAGTTCTTAAGGGACTTTAGTTCTTAAGTTCTTAAGTTACATTGTCAGCAGGCTTATGTAACTCATTGGAAGTGACGCTTGCGTCGTCTGCGCTTGGTTGCTCGAGGTTTGACGTAAGGTCGAGTTTAGTTGCCGACCAGAGGAACTATTTCTAAGCCTTTCTAGGAGCGGATCCCCAGTTAGTCGATCTCTGTCACGGACAATGTGGGTTTTTTTCTCCCGAAAACTGGTGTTTTTCATCAAGTAAACTCAAGAAAATCGACCGTAGAACCCAACTTATGCCATTTTTTTCCATTAGGAAAAAAAGAAAAAACAGGAATGTCCTCTAAAGAGATTCAACGATGACGTCTAAGACCAGAACAGGCCAATCTAGGCATAAATCCTTAAAAAGCAATATGATGATAATGAAATACACAGTGATCAAATTGTTTTTTCAGACAGTAACATATCTTGTTATGGTTACGTACCAAGATGTGGCAGCACTTGTTTGCAGCCTCTTCGTTGGTGGCTGCCATCATTAATGATAGACATGGGACAGCTATCTCTGATTGGCTACCGGTAGAGATTGAATTGCCCACTCATGCTCCAAAAGCTATCAGTGTATAAAGGCCTCGCCTACTTCCTATAAGGGAATAGGAAAAGTGAATGATGAGAACGGAGGTGTTATTTTAGACTGAGCCTGATTACATTGCATACAAGGTTTCTCAGTAATCTCACATTGCACTGGTGCTAACACAGTGTGATTCCTACTGTATCCCCCTCTGCAGGAAATGTGCAAGAGGTCAAATGGTTGGCAGGCCCCACCTGCAATGAGGACCAGTGGTGGAATTAAGGTTTTATAGGGAGGTAGGTTTCTAAACTATGGCCAAGTGAGATATTGATACTCCTTTTCCCCAATTAGTAGGTTCTAACAAGACTTTGCTAGTAGACCAACTCAGTCTACAGGACACTTGCTGGCAGGCTTCAAGCCCTGAGGGATTATACACTGCTAGTAGTCCGTCTAGGTCTACAGGATACTTTGCTGGCAGGCCCCTGGACCTGAGGGATTATTTATAATGCTATTAACCAATTTCGGCTGGCAGGAAATCGCCAATTTGACATGGAAAACATCAAAGAACAGATCCAGATCCTTAATAAGGAGCAGCCCTTAGAGGTACTCAAACTCATAATAGGCAAGTTAGAATCTGAGTGGCCAGGATTTATAAAACAATATATTCATTCTAATGATAGGAATGGAGAGGAGGAGGAGAATGAGATCTCACAAGATGAACACATTGCTGCTCTGTCACCAAAATCCCCCTGTCAAAAATCTTTCAAGGGGAGCACTCCAACAAAAGAAGAACTATAGAAGACCAGATTAATGAAGACATACCAACATTAGAAGACCCGAGGAACACCGAAAAGGTTACACCAGTAATACTAAGGGACAAAGATAAATGGGCCACTGTCATATCAGTCCTTAGGGAACTTAAACTCGCATATTCCTGGGCTAAAAATCCAGATGGAGTCAAAATCCAGCAGCCTCAGTCACTGACTACAAACAGCTGACAAGATTAATGGACAACAAAAGTCTTCCATATCACACTTTGCTTTACCCGGTGAGAAGAATCTCAAGGTAGTGCTTCGCGGAGTGACCGAGGGTGTCACCTCTGAAGAAATCACTGCTGATCTTATGAGTCGGAGCCGAAAACCAGTGAAAGTGAGCAGGATGCTCAGGGCAGATAAACGACCAATGCCACTGGTACTCGTAGAAATTGATAAGACACAGAAAGAGATTTATGAACTGACAACGATATGTGGCCTCAGAATTTCTACTGAACCACTAAGGAAAAAGTCAACAGCTGGGCAGTGCCATAGGTGCCAAAGGTTTGGCCATGCCCAAAAACTTTGCAAGGCACATTACAGTGTTTAAAATGTGGCGAGGGCCACCAGACCGTCATGTGTACAAAACCAAGATCCACTCCAGCTAAATGCGCCAATTGTGGAAGACCTCACGCTACTAACTACAAGGGGTTCATTACACACCCAAATAACCGAGGGTCAGGAAAAACTACCCTTCCAACACATTTCAGCGATGCTCGAGACAGCCGTGCAAGTCACACCCCAGTCCAAATTATCTCCAGCTCGACAACTCAAGAAAGGAAACAAATGCCTAAAACTTATACAGAGTCAGCACGAACAAAGGCTACTCCATCTCATGACCATATAGCTCAAATCTAATATCAGTACTAACTGCCTCACTAGCTACCATGTTACAAGAATTCAGTTTGACGAATCCTTCGTCGTCCTCCACGAAAAGATTGATACAAGGTACCACTCAATTCTGATAGCCCTCAATAATGAATAAAAGGAAATTCCATCCCAACTCTCTCATGATCACTGCAAGGAATGCCAACGGACTCAATAACAAAATTCTAGAGCTGCAAGAGTTCTCTCACAGACACAATCCTGACATAATACTGGTAAATGAAACTCATCTCAGGCCAGCTAATAATCCAAATTACGGAACTATATTATGTACAAAACAAATAGACTCACCAGCAGCGGAGGAGGAACAGCTATATACATTAAAAACTACCTAAGCCACAATGTTCTGACCAATCCCCAAACCAAGAACCTAGAGATAACAGGCATTGAAGTTCATACCAACAATGCTGGTAATATAAAAATCTATGATGTATATAATTCATCGAGCATTCCATTGCTGGCATCTGACTTGGACTCTATTCTCGGCTTCACAGACTCCATCATCATGGCTGGTGACTTTAATGCCAAACATACAGCCTGGCATAGCTCCACAATCAACGACAAAGGTCGAACTCTAAACCATTACTCAACGTAACATTCTATTGTTGTAACAGGACCCACCCATCACAGCTCAACTGGAAGTTCAGATGTACTGGACATAGTCGTCCTCAAAAAAAAAGATCAGATACCAATATCAGCTGGAAACAATAAATGAACTTTCATCCGATCACAACCCTATTCTGCTTCAACTTGGTACACAAGAACAATTCTCCCCTCCCCACTCTTTCATATCTTAGCACAAACTCTCCAGAATCCTACCTGATCACATTGGCCCAGGCCCTTCTATTCACACTAAAGAGGAGATAGAATTGGCTGCAAACAACCTTACCAGTCAAATCAAAAATGCAATAAAGTCAATCACCCAAACTACAGTCTTTCATCCAAGTGGTCGGATCCCCGAGGAAATCATGGATTTAATTAGACTGAAAAACAAAACCAGAAAGCGGCAGCATAACACAAGAGCCCCTCAAGATAAAACAAATTTGAATAAATTAAACAGACAAGTCCATGAAGCCCTCCAAAAACATCGAAACCAAGAATGGGAATCTAAGCTAACGAAATTAAACCCAGAAGACAACTCTATTTGGAAGTTTCTGAGAACCTTCCAAACTAAAAGACAACTTTTACCCCCAATTCAGACCACGAAAGGAATAGCTCATACTGACAAGGAAAAGGCAGAGGCTCTAGCCGACAGCTTGGAAACTCAATGCAACCCCTCATATGAAAATTTGAACATCAATCTCATTACAAGATTCACTGTCGAGTTAGGCAGGCCATAACACAACAAAAAGATGACCTAGAACCTCTCACACCCACTTCTCCTACAGAAGCTATAAACATTATAACCTACCTGAACAACAATAAAGCTCCAGGTTCAGATGGAATTGCAAACAAAATAATTAAACTACTCCCCAGAAAAGCCATTGTACATCTAGTCAACATAATTAATGCGATCCTCAGACTCAACTATTTCCCTTTAACATGGAAAATAGCAGATGTCACACCAATCAAAAAGATAGAAAAAAACGCCCAACTCCCTGAAAGCTACAGACCTATCAGTCTTCTGTCTAACCTTGGAAAGATCGCAGAAAAAGTACTCCTTACTAGGCTTCAATCACAAACGGACTAACTATGTATAATCCTTAATGAGCAATTCGGATTTAGAAAAAATTACTCCACCATTCAGCAGATCCACAGGCTGATTGAATATATCTCCGAAGACTTCAACCAGAACCTTCATACAGCTGCAGTCTTTATAGATGCTGCAAAGGCTTTTGATAAGGTGTGACATCAGGGTCTCCTCTACAAGCTCATCACATTCAACATGCCTACTAATCTAGTTAAAATAATTCACTCTTACCTCAGAGACAGATACATGCAAGTCAAAATAAATGAAACCGTATCAACCAGATGCAAGGTTCCGGCCGGAGTGCCGCAGGGCTCACTCTTGACCCCCCTTGCTGTTTTCTATCTGTATTGCTGATATCCCTCAAAACTCAAGCTCAACAATCACTGCATTATATGCTAATGATACTATACTGCATTATTAGCAAGATCTCTCAGCCCCAAACTAGCTGTCAAAAGACTCCAAAACAGTATCCACACATTAGAGAAATGGTTGATGGACTGGAGAATCCACTCCAATCCAAAGCAGAGTTCAACCATACTGTTCACTTGAAAAAAGCCTCAAATCAAGGAAGATATACATTTACTAGGTGTTAAAATCCCATGGCAGAATACAATCAAATATCTCGGAGTAATTGTCGATAAAAAAAACTAGAATTCACTAATCATAGAGAACACATAAGTTCGAAGACATCCAAAGTAATAGCGCAGCTCTACCCCATGATCAACAGAAAAAGTAAATTCGATACTCAGAACAAATGCTCATATACAAGATGGTAATACGTCCAGTGATCACTTACGCACCTCCCGCATGAAGTCATACTTCGAAAACAAATGTTCAAAAGCTCCAAAAAATAGAGAAAAAATGTTTGAGAATGATTTTGGATGCTCCGTGGTTTATCAGAAACTCCCAAATTCACAGAGACGTCAACATTCCTTACATCACATCTCTCCTTCACGACCTAGCTGAAAAGTTCTTCATCATGACAATTAATCATCCGAACCCATTGATTAAGCAAGCTTCAGACTATAATGAAGCAGGTTTCTGCAAACACAAGAGACCTAAATCAATTCTATGCTCAGCTGAATGCAGTTAATCTCACTGCCCTTTCAGGGCGAGCTTAAAACTCGATAATTCTCCAACCAAAGAACTTTCCTTTTCAGATGGAGGGAAATATGAAAAGCATTTATGCTTCACCCATCAAAACAGTATCGTTCTGCGTTATAAGGGAATAAAAGCTAATTTATTTTATTTTAAAGGACATTTTCCTCTAAAAACCATCTTTTTATTTATTTATCTGTTGATATTATCATTCCACAATCTTTGGCTATTTCATTTAAATTTGAAATATCTTTCTGTAAGTAATCTTCAGAATTTAAAATTATTTAAGAATAAAGAGCTAATAAGCTTCATTTCGGCAATGAAAACATTACTTAAATTAAGGGGATATTAAATCCCACATAGTTTTAAAACCGAATAAGAAACTCAAAGATTGGAATCAGAGATCAGAGAGTTTCTTGCCGAATATAGTAAACTATAAAGTATCGGCGACACTAGCGTTAGCCAATGCAAGTGATCCTAGTACGTAGTACAATACCGGACAACTCGTTGCAAAGGTGGGGGAAGTTCAGATCGCTATTCTTAGGTATTTTCCATAATGTAAAAACACATTTCCTAGGAAATGTATGCTGTTATTACATTATTGAGGGAGGTCACTACCCAGACCGGTTTCAGCCTTATGAGTAAGTAAAGCCGTCTCTAAAAATTCGGACGATCCCTAGGCCACTCAATCGTGGGCGAAAGACCGTCCATCTCAGCGTTGGCTCCACTCAGTGTTGGCCTTCCACCCACACGCCACCACCGAGCAGAACCGCTCAAATTCCGAAGAAAATCATTCACCGACAAAGCCCCTCAGCGGGCCGTG
This sequence comes from Typopeltis vanoorti, assembly GCF_054136105.1. NCBI lineage: Eukaryota > Metazoa > Arthropoda > Arachnida > Uropygi > Thelyphonidae > Typopeltis > Typopeltis vanoorti. The sequence goes on from NC_143554.1 coordinate 81,461,333, forward strand.
CCGGAGAACTCTTTCCCCGGAGACTAAAATTGCTCCCTTAAGGCAAAAACCCCAAGGGAGCGAACTCATAATAGCTCCCACCGGTTTCAGCCTTTTTTGAGGCTTCATCAGTGAGTAGCTAGACCTAATACCAAAGTGTATAGCGAAAAGAACTTATATACTCTGCGAACGAGTTTTCCAAACAGGTGCAACCATTAAGTTACTTAAGAATAAAGAGCTAATAAGCTTAATTTCGGCAATGAAAACATTACTTAAATTAAGGGAATATTAAATCCCACATAGTTTTAAAACCGAATAAGAAACTCTCTGATTCAAAGATTGGAATCAGAGAGTTTCTTGCCGAATATAGTAAACTATAAAGTATCGGCGACACTAGCGTTAGCCAATGCAGGTGATCCTAGTTCGCAGAGTATATAAGTTCTTTTCGCTATACACTTTGGTATTAGGTCTAGCTACTCACTGATGAAGCCTCAAAAAAGGCTGAAACCGGTCTGGGTAGTGACCTCCCTCCATAATGTAATAGCAGCATACATTTCCTAGGAAATGTGTTTTTACATTATGGAAAATACCTAAGAATAGCGATCTGAACTTCCCCCACCTTTGCAACGAGTTGTCCGGTATTGTACTACGTAGCAGGATCACTTGCATTGGCTAACGCTAGTGTCGCCGATACTTTATAGTTTACTATATTCGGCAAGAAACTCTCTGATTCCAATCTTTGAGTTTCTTATTCGGTTTTAAAACTATGTGGGATTTAATATCCCCTTAATTTATAATTATTATTTGTCATAAACAAAAGGAGAATGTTTAAGTTCACAGTAGGAGAAAGTTTAATACCCTAATAGAAATTTGTATAATAAATAAATAAATAAATAAATAATAATAAGCTAATGACTTTTATTCCCTTATAGAGTGCGCAAGGCCTTTAAACCTCATCTAACTTTTGTAGACTAAGTTAGCCAATCAGAGCTAGCTAGCCCACGTCTATCACTAATTATGTGCGAGCACCGATGAAGAGACAGCAAAAAAGTGCTGTCATCTTTTGTTACATAATCCTAGCAGGATGTGTTACTGTCTGAAATAATGTGGGTTCTACGGTCGATTTTTTTTGAGTTCACGGAAAGAAAAATTCGAGTTTGAAACTGGAGAAAAAACCCACCCGCCTCTGTTCGACTAACTCTGTAAACGGCCGAAGAAAGGCTTTAAAACGTTCTTCCAGTCGGCGACTAGACTTGAACAATAAGTCTATCTCTAGGCAGTCTAGCGCAGAAGATGCAAGCACCACTTACACTGAGCTACACGGGCCTACTTTTTATAAATAATTAGCTAACGCCTTTTATTATCTTATCAGAAGTTGGTAAGACCTTTCAATCTTATCTAGCTTTTGGAGACTGAGTGGACAGTTCAGTCTCCACCAGTAGCCAATCAGAAACAGCTGACCCATGCCTATAACTAATTATACGCGGCCACCAACGAATAGACCAACAATCAAGTGCAGCTATCTCTTAGAATTTTATTCCATTTTGTTATTATTTCATTGCGATAAATATTAATTATTATAATCTAAATGATATAATTAAATATTATATCATTTAGATAAATATGCTGAAAGGAAACATCCATGTTGGACCCCTTGGTTTATCTCTATCGGATATGATATTTCACAATTTAGTCTTATTTGTATTTGATTATTTTCATATATACTTATGATAGCTTTTAGAATATTATTTGGTATTTTCCTTTCTTTTAATACGGTAAATAATGCTTCTTTTAACTTTATCAAATGCGCTTTCGAAGTCAATAAATGTAATGTGTTTTTAAATTTTATTTTCTTCTTTTTCTCTATTATTAATTTTAGGCAAAGGCTGGGTCTACACATGATTGTTCTTTTCTAAATCCAAATTTTTCTTCTAAAATAAAGTTTTCAGAATATTTTATTAGTTTTTTATTTAAACTTCTGCTGTATATTTCTTATTATTATTGTTATTATTAAGAGAGACCTCCAGGTAGTCAAAGATTCATTGAGAGAGGCCACATACTACATGCACCAGTTATCATACTTATTCGTGAATTCATTCACACTGCTGCAATCATAACATCCAATGACAATCCATCCAAATCACGCATCGCCCTATGAGAAAACAAACTAGCCCTCATCCCCTTTTTAGCGCGGCATTCATTCTCAGATTCCAAGGATGCCCTCTTGTCCTTTGCTCATCCTCAATAAATTAAAAAATTACATCGATTTAAATCCTGTATAACCCTTTCAGAATTATGAAAGTCTCAATCATATCCTCCCTCTTTCTCCTGTTTGCTAGTATCTGCAGTCTATAAATTCTCAATCTGACTTCATAATCAGTATTCGACAATCCTGATATCATTTTTAATATTTTTCTTTGCACTCTCTCTCCAAAAAATCAGAATCACAACGGAAACAAGGAGACCAGACTCGCAAGCAATAGTTTAAGTGAGGTCTTATCAAGGTCTTCTAGAGAGGCAAAATGACATCCTTATCTTTACATGTGAACGATCGTTTCAGAAATTGCAATTATCTTTTCAGTTGTATTTGAAATCTTTGGCTAGATGGCTCCTGAACATCAACTTTCTATCTAATAACACTCCAAGATCCCTTTGCCTCATCAGTTTCTTCAAGCAAAATCCCACTAATATATATGTCAATAGATATGTAATCACGCCGAAGTTCATGAATTTACATTTACTGGCATTGCATTCAGTCATTTTCCCATGCCCATAATTCCAGCCTATTCAAATCATTCTGCAAGTACTGCATATCAGCAGCATTCCTGATTACCCTATTTATCTTCGCATCATCAGCAAATAACTATTATATCACTTGTCAAATCCTTCCGAATATCATTAATGTACAGATTGAATAACAGTGTACCGAGCACTGATCCTTGTGGTCCTGGTTGCCTTAAATCTTGCGGACTCACATTCCCCATATACAACTTTTTGATATCTGTCAGTCAGCCATCCTGTTATCCATGCTGATATTCCGTAATCCAAACCCATATTCTCCAATTTACACAACAGTCTACCATGTTGTATTCTGTCAAATGTCTTAGCAAAATCCAAAAACATCATGGTGTATCCATTCCTCTTGCCTAGTTCAATTGTAAGATTGTTACAAAATGTGAGCAAATTGCTAATACATGATCTTCCCTTAGTAAACACCCATGTTACTCGTTGCAAAGTAGCGATTCACTGTCAACCTATTTCTGAAAGCAGGCCCTAGCTAATTTTTCCAAAATCTTCACGACTACTACAATTGTGGAAAAGGTTCCTTTAGTCCATGAATACAATCGATTTATACCAATCCTGTTGGCTGTCTAGCCTTACCAGTAGGATATGCTCGCCACAAACTAATATATTGGCTTCAAGATGTTGTATTGTTCATTTCACCTGTAATTCAGAAATATTTAGCTGTTGCCAGGAAGTCTATCAAATGCTGATTAGATGTTGATTCTTTTGACGATAATAAACAAAAACAGTTTATAGCAACTAACATCAACAGTGTGTGCAATTTTTACTTCCACTAAGATACTGCAAGTGTTATGAAATACGAATAGCATGACAATTTATTATTACTTTCAGATTAAGAAGATACAATATTTCATTTTAGAATCATCTGAAAATTAATATTTTTGGAAAAGGAACACCATTAAGGATCTCGTAATGCTTTCGCAAAATGTCATCCGAGTAAAAGATATTAACGCGGATGTGCAAACTTTAAAATTAAAAGGTGTAAACTGAAGGAATATGAGCAATAGATGCACATCAGAGAAATGTAATTGAATTATGGGGATATTCATCATTGCAATAAAATATACAAAACAACATCCTTAGCCCATGCAGTTATATACTTGCTATAGGTCTTTTGCAGTTCCTAGTAAACACTGCGAACTGCTAAGGAGTAATAAAAAAAGGGAAAAAGAAAAGAAAAGAAAACTGTCGAACGAAGAAGATGTTGGCATTTGTTTTTTGTAACAAATTTCCTTAGTGAGGCTACGTTTATAGAACTTTGATCCAACTAACTGAAGAAAAACTCACACAACCTAAATTTTTTTTAAAACTAGTGTTGAATATTTGTTTAATCTGTTACGTGGAATTTTTTCTCCATGTAGATGCTTATTACAAATATTATTCGCTACTGTTAGCACAAAACGAAGCAATTCATTAAGCAGAAGATGAGGACTTGCTGAATACTGCTCTGTTCAAGGAGTTTCGCTTCCTCAAACCAGTTCCATCTGAACTCGGTAATTAATTTCAAGTTCTAGAGACGCGTCATGTTCTCTTAGAAACATTTAAAGAAAAGTCAACTTCATCAGTGTTTTTCAACAGAAAAATCCCTTTATCACTACATGAACTGCAAATGAAGTGGATGTCAGTTACCTCTCCTTCTTTTAAACTTAGCAGATATGTTGTGCAAATTAATAAAATTTTGATAACAAATGATATTTTAAATCATATGCGCGCGCAGACACACACACACACACACACACACACACACACACACACACACACACACACACACACACACACACACACACACACACACACACACACACACACACACACACACACACACACACACACACACACACACACACACACACACACGAGAGGTCTCAATTCCGAATGAAATCAATAAAATGCGTATATTTGTGCAGAAAAACGCAAACTCACTAGTAGGCTAAAGAGAGAAAACGGCCAAGTCTGTTTCTTGCCAACCATACTGCGCGAAATCGACGGAAACAGGCCACTGGTGGTTATATCCTAGTATGAGAGATCTTCTCCTGGACTTCATTAAATACTCTCATACAAGGTAAACAAACTTTAAACGCTAATTCTAATCCGGGGATTGTTTTGGACTATATAATGTTCTTCTTAGTGACAGTGAGTCTCGATGTTCTTCCAAAAAGATCCCTCCCTGCTTAACAAGGTTAAATTGTGCAAGCATGGTCTGGAGAGAAACGATACGTTCTTCTCTGGCAGCCAAGTTATTTTGATTTGAACCACATCGAACTTTCGTGGGATATAGGCTGGCTTGGACTCTCACTACCTGGAGTTATTTTGTCCATTTAGTCCAGAATACAGCAGAACCTCTTACATGATATAGCGGAGTCAATGCCCAGAAAGGTGCTGGCGGTTATTTCGGCCAAATGAGGTGCAAAACGCACATCTAGGTAAATGGTTATGTATGGCACGTTAGTCTATATTTTATTAATCCTGACCTCTATATTTAAAGGCAATACCTCCTTCAGGAAGTTAAAACTAGAGTATAGTAGAGTCAATGCCCAGAAAGGTGCTAGCGGTTATTTCTGCCAAATGAGGTGAAAACACACATCTAGCTAAATGATTATGTATGGCACGTTAGTCTATATTTTATTAATCCTGACCTCTATATTTAAAGACAATACATCCTTCATGAAGTGCTGCATATAATGAAATTTCAATATTAATGATGATAACATAGTGTTTTTTTGCTATCTTTTAAAATAACAGTCAGAGTAGCTCACACTAAAATAACTATCACTAACAAGTAAAGCTAAAATATGTAATCAATACTTACTGTCTAAGATATGGTACCTCATGAACAATACCAACTACAACGGTCAAGAAGTAGACAGAATACACAGAGAGTGTGCAAAATTCATGTGGGGTTCCAAATACGAACCCATCAGAAGATCCACAATATTGCATGACATGACATTACATGACAAAAATCATAGAGAGAGCTTACACAGAGGGAAAAGCGTGGAGCGCATATATAATATATTATATGCAGAAGATAATACCCGACAAAGTAATATGTTCCCTTCCACATTCGAGTGCCAAAACCATTCTAGGTCTAAGTTGCTTGGACGCTGCCTAGTGCAGTCGCATTTTCTTGTGCTCCGTGAGTGTAGCTTATTGCCTTCTTAAAGGATTAGTGCTGTGTGAACTGTCGTGTAGTGTGCCCGCCAGCCCGCGGAAAAGGAGTGGTTCCCACGGTAATGCCCGCAAATTCCGGGAAAGCTGTGTCCGGTCAACCCTCAGTAACCCGTATGGCCAAAGTCAACGTTAACTTTAGCAAAGAACACTTTGCTAATTATTCGTCAGAAACCGCTACAAGTCTATCAATGGAAAATGATATACTTTCATCTATCAACCTGCCTGAAGAATTAGACTGGAGCAAAGCCTGTATCCTCCAATGTGATCCGCTCGGCGCTCCTTATACCGAAGAGGATATTATAGACAGTCTAAAAACCAAGGTAAGAGGCTCAGATGTTTGGCACCTTGGTATTCTTAAATATAATTATTTATTCCTTATTTCTTTTAAACATGTTTCTGTGAAAGAGCAATTTTTGCAATTAAGAGAAATTTATGTAGGTAAATTACCTTGTAAAATTGTTTCAATTTCGAAAAACCGTAAAATAGATATCATTATTCATTAGTTACCCCCTCAAATACCAAACCGTCTTGTTACCCTACGTTTTGAAAAATTTGGTAAAATTGAAGGTATTGAGAATGTCGCTGGAAACAATAAGGATAAGGAATGGGCACGTGTCCTAACCAACAAAAAAAATTATCTATTACCCTCCATGAAGAAACAAAAATCGAAGAGATTCCTTACATTATCAAGGTGCAGAAGATGACAGGAATCGTTATAATTCCAGGACGTCCCCCTGCTTGCTTCCGCTGCAAGAAGATTGGACACATAAGGAAGCAGTGCACTGCTCCGAAATGTGGGCAGTGCAAAAGAATAGGACACGAGGATAAAGAGTGTCCTGGTATGACCTATGCCTCAATGCTGGCGAAACGCACAGCCGCAAACCAACCAAATACATGCAACGAGCTTGAAACAGCTGTTGATGTACAAGAAGAGACCACAGATCATCATGAAGAGGAAGAAAAACTCAGTGGTATAAATGAAAAAAAAAAAACGAAGAAGACAAACCACAAAACCCCATCACGAACTCTCCACCAAAACCGGAGGTGCCCCAATAAGCCTCTCAAGAAGATAATGGTGAAAAGGAGACCAATAAAGTGATGTTAGAAAAAAATGATATACAAAAAACAAATACGGAACAACGGAGGAAAACCAATGAAAGCCCAAATTTCATCCCAACCAGAAAAGCGAAAATTAAGTTTACCCCAACATCAAACCGAAAAAAGAAAAGGCTAAAACTGACAAGAAAAAGGATGGGCTTGATTCCAAATCATGCACAAAAATATAATTATACTTAGCCTAAATTGCAATGGGCTTAATCATCCGTTTCTCAAAAACTACTAAAAAACGCAGTACATCAGAACCACACAGACATAGTAATGATACAAGACACAAGAATATACACGGACACAGAAACAGAAGAAAAACTCCGCAGAAACCTGCAGTGCCATTATTACATCATTGCTGAACCAGCACAAAGTAATGGCATTGCAGGTTTAATAACCCTAGTAAGCAAAAAGAGCAACCTGAAAATCATATTACACTGCACACTCATAGAACACAGAGCGCTAGAGGTTGAAATTGTCTGGGAAGATCAATAGTGTCTCTGATTAATATATACGGCCCAGCTGACCACAATAACAAAAAACACTTTTGGGAAACTATAGAAACCAAACTCGCAAACATAAAAAACATCATAATGGGGGAGACATAAATTTCACTGAAAACAACGTCATAGACAGGGAAACTAGCAATACTTTAACAAAACACAATTATACACACGTAATACAACGCTGTCAAATCAGAGACACTTTTCGTATTCTTTACCCTACACTAAAAGAATACACACACTACTCTCCTACCAACGCTTCACAGTTAGACCGGATTTACGTTAGCGAACATCTAAAATCCATTGTAAGGGAAGTACTAAGCTTTAGTGACCATCATCTGGTCAAGGCTAAACTCTCCCTTGAGACTCACGACAGCCACACATACACGAACAGAAATTACCCGTTGTGGAAATTAAATAATAGCATCCTTCACACAGACAAATTTACTACATACATAAAACAAATATTAGACAGCATAACTGACATTAAACATCCGGTGGATGCCTGGAACAAGTTTAAAACAGAAGTTTAAAAAAAAAAGCGGCTTTAAACATAGGGAAACACAGAAAATACAACACAAATAAAGAAAAATTAAACATAATAAAAGAACTCACAAAAAAATACAACACAGACAGATCCCTTCTACAAAACAAAACTGATATTAACGCCCTGAAAGCCAAATTGAGACAAATCGAAATTAAAGAGGCTGAAGGAGCATGGATTCGGGCGAAGACCAAAACTATGGAACGAGATGAAGGTAAAACTAAATCTGGGTTTCTGTTTGAAGACTTAAGAAAGCAAAAAACCACCTTTCGTAAAATCAAACACGAGGGGACGGAGGTCGAGGGAGACGCAAATCTCCTGCGTCACTTCAAATCGGAATATACAAAGATATTCGCCGAAAAGACAGTTACACAACAGAGACACAAAAACTATTAAAAAAACTTTCCCACACTCAAGGAGACAGAAGCAGAACAAATAGACTCACCAATCACACCAACAGAATGCAAAAACACCATTAAGGCCCTTCCACTACACAAATCACCAGGACCCGATGGCCTCACTTCGGAATTCTATAAAGCGTACTACCCACTTTTTGAGACACTATTTCTGAACATGCTTTACGAAATACAAAAATCGGAAAGCATCCCAGACTATTTCAACCTTGGATACATAACACTTGTACCCAAAAAGAAAGACAACACAAACAATGGAAACACAAAATGGAGAGGCATAACACTTCTCAATACAGACTTTAAAATCATGTCAAAAATATTGTCACACAGAATACAAACACACATTCATAAATTAATATCGCCATCCCAAGCCTGCGGTATAAAAAGCAGGAAAATATCAGACAACATCCTACTGGCTCGTTGCGTATACGAGCATTATCAGACTACACGGCAGCCTTGTCTGATGATAAGTCTTGATATTGAAAAGGCCTTCATTTCAGTTAGCCACCACTATCTGAACGAAGTCCTCATAGCTGCAGGTTTTAGGAAGACATTCCAAAACATAATATCTAACATATACAACACAGCACAGTCACGCCTCATAATTAACAATAAACTGTCAGCACCTGTTAAAATTGACTGTTCGGTCAGATAGGGAGATAGTTTATCTATGATTCTTTTCGCTCTTGCCTTAGAATCGGTGATACGCGCAATCTCAGAACATCCCGGCATAGCGGGTACTCACACAGGAGGTGAAGGACAAACAAAATTGCTCACCTATGCCGATGATGTAACATTAACTTTAACAACAGCCGAGTCCTTCGAGCTGGCTCTCGATATATTCCACACATTTCACAAAGCTTCAGGTCTAAACTTAAACCTAAACAAATGTCATGCGTTGTTCGTTGGCAGGTGGGCAAATAAGCCAACCTTGTTTTTATTCCCGCAGGTTTTTCGTCCCGTAAACTCCAGAAAATCGACCATCGAACACACACTATTTTCAGACATTAAAAATATTGTGTTAGGGTGAGGAACCACGAGATGGCGGCAACAGCTTGCCGCCTTCTTCACTGAGTACTGATGAATCAGTGATAGCCTTAAGCCAGCTATCTATCTGATTGGCTACCAGTGGAGATTGAACTGCCCACTTAGTCTTCAAAAAGTTAGATAGCGTAAACGGCCCCGCCTACCCCATATACGGGATCAAATAGGCGTTAGCTGATTATTTATTTTTTTTTCAAGTAATAATTTACAATTACAGTAAAACCCCTTTTTTACACTTTTTAGGGGACTGATGGAAAAAAGTGCAAATAGCAAGAAATGTAAAAAAAACATTAAAAAAAGGGTAAAAGATGACTTACTGCTAGTATGTGAGTCTACATACTAGATTACAAAATTTAATAACTGAAAATAAATGAATTTACAATGTTGTACTTAAATTTATCTATTTTAAAAAAAAATGTTAATTGTTGATTGTTTTGCTTTTCGTTTTTTTTTTTTGTTTTTTTTTTGACTTAGCGCCAGATTGCTTTGCATTGAGTTCAATGCTTGACCTGTTTTTTTACTACCGTGTTCAAAGTGGACACGGAAAGTCCAAGATCTTATGCTAAATGCACACGTGTTCTGGCATGCCAATTTACACGTCACTGAATTGCCATCTTTTCTTCTACCGAAATACATTTTCTGTCGTTTTTCTCCATGTTACTAACATGGATAATCCACCACCGCAACTTGAAAGCAACTTTCACACGCTAAATTACGTTGTAGAAATTCTGCAATATCAATTCGCACTGTGATTGAAAAATCACGGTATCGCTCATCACTACGGTACTGCTGCATGCGCGCAAGTCACCGTGATGGCGGAAACGAAACTACAGCCGAAAGCAACGCCACCTGAGAACAGAAAAGCGCAGATTTCCGCTGAAATCGATTCGAAAATCGGTATTGCCACCGAAAAAAAAAACGCAAATCACGGGAAATAACGTCCACATCAAGTATTTAATGGCGGGAAAACAATACATTGTGAGAATAGGCCTTAACATGTTCATTGCCAAACACGCGATATCGCGCGGTGCGAGTTCTCACCAAACGGCCGATCACGCGTTATCGCGTGGACATCGCTAACTAAATAAAAAAATATAAAAAAATTGGCCACCACACGAAATTCCAATTTTCAGCTTGGCAATGAAAGTGTTAAGACGAGACCAACAGAAAATGACATCAACGGCAGGAAAACGTAAATTGCTGGAACGTAAAAACGGGGTTTTACTGTATATAGTTCAGAGTAACACAAGTTATATAATATTTATTGCATGTAGTTTATTTTTTTTTTTTTTTCAAAGTTTGAGAAAGAGTGATTATACAACAGTATTTACACATGTGCAATTAAAATATTATAATTCCTAATTCTCACCAACATACAATGTAAACTCATTATTTACATATTTTGTAATAATAAGAATAATTTATTATATTATTTTTTTCATCTTACATAGTAATATTATATTAATGATATTAATCATATTAATGATATATATCGGTAATCGTTTGCAAATATAGTTCATAGTTACACAAGGTAGATACGAGTAATTTTTTTTTTAACATTTCATTATTTCTCAGATAAATTGCATACATTATATGAAGACAAGAATGCCTAACAAATACTTTCTCGTACATAAAGTTTTTTTAAATAATAATAATAACAATAACTGTTTACAACATATATTATTATAATATTCATAATGATGGTTATTACAGATGTTTCTTTGCAATTTTACACTCTTATATACAATATCAATGGATATAATCACTCTAAATTGCATACTTTTGTTACAGTTAATGCATACATTACATACATTTGATTATATATGATACATTGCTTACATTTATTTACATATGATACATTACTTACATTTGCTTACATATGATACTTACATTACATACATTTGTTTACATATAATACATACATTACACACTGTGGTTTACATGTGATTCGTACATTACATGCACTTGGTTACATATGATACAACTTGGATGAGAACTAATTTCTCTGCTTTCATCCTCGAAGCTTATATGTAAGCTTATCTGAGGATGACACTAGTTGGTTATTATTTATTTATTTATTTATTTTTGCTGTGTTGGGAAGCTACGAAATCTATGACTGAAAAATTCGCGCGCGCACGCAACCCCCCCACACCCCCACACAATAACTTGGAATGTATTGATGCGTCGCTGAACTGGAAGCCTCAACGAATATATTGTGTTTCTTTAAGTTAGTATGGTATTTTGGATGCGTGTTTCTTGTTCATAGTATGTTCTTAGAGCTCTTTTCAGGCTATTGTAGTTTGTAAGGTTTCTTTATTCAAAAGGTAATTTGTTTATCGTGTTTGGGATGTAGAAGTTTCGCGTAGCCTTTCCGTAGTGATTATTGTATTTATATGTGATATAATTAGTAGTCTGAGGTCTTGTTATATGGTATGTATTTCTGACTGTCCTGTAGTTGGCATCGAAATAATGTTTTAGCAAAGCTGCATAGTGACATAAATGTTCTGCTGTCAATATTTTGTGTTCTGACATTGCAATGTACATAAGGTCGTTATTTTCTCTTTGTTCCCAAAAGATCAGTTTTATCATTTTGTACTGTAGCGACATTAATCTATTAAATTTGTAGAGTGCCCAGAAAGCATACGCTGTTCTAGCGTATCTTAGTATATTTTGGCATAGTGCTTTGTATATTAGTGTGTTTAGGCATATGGGAACTATGTCTTTTAACCTGTAGAGTTTGCCACTTATTGTTCGGAATTTGTTGTGTAGATGGTTTATGTGGCTATTCCAGTTCATATCTGCATCGAAGTAAATTTCAAGGAATCGTATTGTTTCAACCTGAGTGATTGCAGTAGTTTTGCTGTTCTGTGTGTTCTTTATGTTGGAAAGTGGATGTTGAATGGTTATATTGTTATCAACTGGTCGAGTCAGTGGATTTCTGAATATCAATAATTTTGTGTTTTCTGAGTTTAGGTGTATGGAGTTTTTCGTGAGCCAGTCTATGATCAGATTATATGTCATGTTGCATATTTGTTTGGGCTATGTTTGCGTTATTATGGATAGATATTATTGCTGTATCGTCTGCGTATTGGAATATCTTACCTTTGAGTCATAGCTACTCTCAGGGGATCCTGTAACCCCTAGAGAGCGCGTCCCCTGAGTGGCGGATAGGGGAGCCCACCATGTGTGTGTGTGTTTATATATATATGGTGGGGTGGTCCGAATATACTGAATAAGGACTCGTGGACCAACAGGGCCATAAGGGACAATCATCTTGATAGTAAGGGAAGCGGCACTCCCATGAACCCCTAGCTGAATCTATCCTCTCCTTATTCTACTTTGAGGAAGACCCACTTACTTTAATCTTTCCTATAAGGCCTTATCAGCCAACTCTTCTTACTTTATGACCCTTGTGCTATTAGAGTACTCGAGGGCCATGAGGTCTTTTCATTTCTGGCCTTACAACTATGTCCTCTCTATAAACCTTACTATATTTCTTCTATAATCTACCCTTTCCTCTTCAATATACCCTATTCCTCCTATGGGTTTAAATTCGGAAGAAGGCGAGTTCAGAAGCCTTAGGGTAGCAGCCCTACCACTGAACTATTCCATCGTCAGGCTAGTCCCCTGACATAGAGAACTTAACCATACTTGTAAGCTGACAGAAAAAGATAATCGGATTGAATCTATGGGAAACGACCCTGGAATGGAAAAGGGAAAACGAAAATGGAAACGACAAAATATAATACACATAGCAAACTGGAATGTAAGAGGAATAGCATATAAAGAAATAGAATTAGACAGTTATTAAATGAAAGCAATTTTAAAATAGCAGTACTCACTGAAACAAAAAAGAAATTAAAAGGAACTATGAGAACTGAAAATTTTAATGTGATATACAGTGGAGTCGACAGAGACCAAAGAGCACAAGCAGGAGTCATGATTTGGATTCATAACTCCCTTTCAAAACAGTTAAAACATTATAAATTATGGAATGAAAGAATAATAGAAGCTAGAATAAAAATAGATAGAGGCTATTTAACAATAATTGGTTTATTTGCCCCAGAAGAAGGAAGCGAACAGGATAATATTGATTTTTATAATCAGCTACAAAACATATATAATAAAATAAATAAAAATGATTACATAATTTTATCAGGAGACTTAAATGCAAGAATTGGAAACACGAAAATTAATAATAATATAGGAATACATGGAGAACACACTCTAAACAGAAAAAATGGTAAAAAATTGATTGCCTTTGTAGTTTATAATAACCTAAATATAATGAATTCCTTCTATAAACATAAAGACATACATAAATATACTTGGGCAGCAAGAGGATGGAAATCAATATTAGATTACTTCATATTAAATGAAAAGACATCAAAATTTTCACTAGATGTTAGAGTTCACAGAGGATATGAAATAAGCAGTGACCACTTCCTTGTTAAAATAAAATTAAGATTACCACCTAAATGGCTACAAGTAACAAGAACAGAAAGAAAAATTGAAACATTTGTTTATAAAACTAGACTATTGAATGACACAAATGTACAATGGCTATATGAACAAAGAATTAACCAGTATCTAGATGAAATAAAACAAAATGAAGAAATAGAAATAGAATGGCTTAATATAAAAACGATACTAAATGCAGCAGCAAATGAAAGCTTAGGAAAGAAAAAAACTGAAGATCTGGGATGATACAATGAAAGAAATAATCAAAAAGAAAAAAGAAGCCTATCACAAATGGTTAAGCAGTAAAAGATTAGAAGATGAAATAGAATATAAAAGAATAAGAGCCGTAGCTAAACGAGAAGTCAGAAAAAGACATAGAGAATCATGGAATAAATTTGTTTCTAATTTAGAACACGATTTATATAAAATAAGACCCAATGTATATAAGATTTTGAAACACCTAAATGCAGATACCAAAGAAAACATAAAATTAAACACTGAATTGAAATTAGAAGAATTCCTAAATTATTACACAGAACTGTGGACAGACAAATATTTTAAAAAAGACAACTGGCAAACAATTAACGAAAATGAAAAGGAAATAACTGAAGAAGAATTAGAAATCAGCCTGAAAGAAACAAGAAACGGAAAATCACCTGGAGAAGATAAGCTAGGTTCAAAACTATATAAATACGCAGGAACAAGATTCAAAGGAAGACTCTTATTATTTTTAAATAAAATTTACTCAACTGGTATCCCCCCCAATAGAATGGAAAAAAGCAATTGTGATTCCTATCTTTAAGAAAGGTAATAGAGAGGACCCTAAAAACTATAGAGGTATCAGTATACTAAATTCATGTTACAAAATATACAGCAGAATCATAAATAACAAACTAATGAAATATTCAGAAAACTTTATTCTAGAGGTACAAAATGGATTTAGAAAACGACGATCATGTATAGACCCAGCCTTCTGCCTAAAATTAATAATAGAGAAAAGAAGAGAATATAATTTAGTAACACATATTGCATTTATTGACTTTGAAAAAGCATTTGACAAAGTTAAAAGAAACATATTATTTAACATATTAAAAGAAAGACAAATACCAAATAATATCCTAAAAGCTGTCACAAGTATATATGAAAATAATCAAATACAAATAAGATTAAATCACGAGCTATCATATACAAGAGAGATAAACCAAGGGGTCCGATAGGGATGTCCCCTCTCAGCAACTATTTTTAATATCTACTTAAATGAAATAATAATAAAATGGAGTAAAAATTTACATCAAGGAATTAAACTTTCACGTACAGTTAACTTAAACACTCTCCTCTTTGCAGACGACCAAATAATAATTACAAATTCTGAAGATAACTTACAGAAAGCTATTTTAAATCTAAATGAGATATCCAAAGATTATGGTATGATAATATCAACGGAAAAATCAAAAACTATGGCCTTTAAAGGACAAGATCCAGCAAGAACTAAAATAGTATTAGAAAACAAGATCTTAGAACAGGTGAATTCATTAACTACCTAGGATGTATGATTACTTATGAAAATGAAAAAGATATAAACATAAAAATTGCAAAATATTTAAAAATAACAGGAGTAATTAACTCTATATTTAAACCAAACCTAGTTCAAAAACAAACCAGGCTAAAAGTATACAATACATTAGCCCTACCGGTCTTAATGTATGGAAGCGAAATCTGGACAATAAAACAAAAGTCAAACAAAGATTAACAACAGCAGAAATGAAGATTATGAGAAAAACTGCAAAGTATATCCTATTTGATCACAAAAGAAACGAAGATATTATGAAAGAATTAAACCAAGAACCAGTAATTGAAAAAATTAAAAAATATAAACATAGATGGATGGAACACGTTCAAAGAATGAAAACAGAAAGATTACCAAAACAAGCCTTAAAGTACAAGCCATTAGGAAAAAGAAAACCAGTACGTCCTCTTAAACGATTCAACGATGACTAAGGCCGGAACAGGCCATACTAGGCCTAAATCCTTGATATGTATGATGATGATGAGTCGTAGCTGATTAATATCGCGCGTGTAAATGTTGAATAGAGTTGAGGAGAGTACAGTTCCCTGTGGTACTCCACAGGTTACTGGTATCTCTCTCTGCTTCGGTTTGACCCGATAAGTGGGATATGCTTTCTATTTTGAAGGTAGTTTGTAAACCACCGTGAAGAGGCCAGTCTATTCCAACATGCCTCAGCTTTTCTAACAAGGTTTGATGTGTAAGTGTATCGAATGCTTTAGTTAGATCAATAAAGACTACCATGGCAATTTTGTTTTTGCCTAAGGCGGTATTAATTACGTCTGTAAAGTCTTCCAATAGAGATGTTGTTATCTTATTTTTCTGAAAACCATATTGTGTTTCGGGGATAATATGAAAGATCTCAGTGTATGCTGTGAGTTTCTTCAGTATGATCTGCTCCATAATCTGATTGATAATTGGTAATGTTACTATGGGTCTGTAATTGCTGATTAAATTTCTTTTTCCGTGTTTGTATATGGGTGTGATTATGACGGTCTTTAGCATACTTGGTATCTGTCCTGTTTTAAATATTTTATTTATTAATTTTAGTAGGATAGGACTTAAACTAGTTGCATGTTGCTTTATATCTTTAGGTGTGATACCATCAATTCCTTGGCTTTTGTTTGGTTGGATTTGATGTATTGCAGAGAGAAGTTCTGCTTCTTTTATGATTGAGAACCATAATGTCTGTTTTGATTGTTGTCCAAGTGGAGGGCCTCGTTTTGTGATTGGGGGAATATTTCTGTGCATTTCTTGGATGGAGTCTGCAAAGTATTGGTTAGTCATTTGCTAGTTGTTGGATAGGTTTTGTGTCTTTCATGAAGCTGTGTTTTATGGTTTTGGAGGCGGTGATGTTGGGAACAAAATCTAGCATCTCATTAATCAGATGCCATGTTTGTTTCATGTTATTTTGTGCAGAGGTTAGTTTGTGTCTGTAGTAGCTTCTTTTTGCATTTCTGATTTGTGTTGTAAGGCGATTCCTTGTTATCTTATATTCAGTTTTTAAAGCTGTGTTATTTGGATATCGCTTTAATTCTTTTCATAAATCGTCCTTTCTGTGTATTTCTAGGATTAAGTTTTGTGTTATCCAAGGATTTTGTGTTGTTTTTGAACGAATTCTGACTTTCTTTGTAGCTTTCTTATATATTTCCTCCAGTGTAAGTTTAATGTTGTTGTATAAGATATCTGCTGAATCTGATGCCAGGTGTTCTTCCCAGTCTGTTTTTCTTATTTCGTGGTTTACTATTTCTTCGTCTATTATTGTTTTCTGACGCTTTTCTTCTGTCGGACATTGCATGGATATTGTCTTGGTGTGCAGGTTTAGAGCGGTGAAGTTCGTTTGGTTGGAAGTTTTGGAAGCAGTTTTCGAAGACTTTTAGAAAAAGGCTTCGAAAACTGCTACTTTGCACTTTATGACTGATGCAATAATAATCATAATCATAATAATAATAATAATAATAATAATAATAATAATAATAATAATAATTTTTTAAACATCTTATTATGTCTCAGATAAATTACATACATAGATACAGTAATAATAATATATACACGTATATATATGTAAATAAGTTTTTTTACCTTGAGAATAATGTATATTAGGGATACCAAGTAATTTTATAAACTTGGTTATTTTATTCCTAATCCCAAGTAAGCAAACAGTTAAGTTTGCGCCTGAACGTAGTTCAAGTCTAAAGGTAGTACAACACCTGGGCAACTCATTGTAAAAGTGGGTAAAGCTCTGATCACTATTCTTAGCATTTTCCTTAATGTAAAGCACATCTCACTAAGAGATGTATACTGCAATACATTATGGGTAGGGTCACTACCCAGACAGGTTTCAACTTTTTTTGAGGTCTCCTCAGTGAGTAGCTAGACCCTAAATACCAAGGTTTTAGTAATACAGACCCTCATCAACTTTACCTAGTATAGGTAAAGGTATAGGTAAGGCAACTTGTATACGTAAAGATACTTTTAGAAAAAGGCTTCGAAAAAGTACCTACTAGAGATATTTTTCTAAGCCTTTCTTCAACGGGTTCATGAGTTAGTCGAATTCTGGCACACAAGTGGGTTTTTATTTCTCGGAAACTTGAGGCTTTACAGGAAAAACTGATAATGTTTTCTTGTAAATTTAAGAAAATTACCTACACATTCGAATACTTTCAGATAATAATATATTGGGTAAGGATTTGGGACTATGAGATGGCGGCCGGTGTCTGCCGTACTCTTTTCACTGGAAGCGTTTATCATTGATAGTTATAAATAATATATAACTCCTTACATTCCCCTATATGAGGCAGAAGAGGTTGTTTCGTCCCTGTCTAACTTTTGAAGACTCGGGGGGGGGGGGAGAGATGTTCAAGCTCCACCAACACCGATGAAGAGAGGCAGCTGACTAGTGTCGCCATTTCGTGGTACCTAATCCTAACACTGTTTACAGTATGTAATAGTGCGGTTTCTACGGTCGATTGTCTTGAGTTTACAGGACGAAAACCCAAGTTTCCGGGAGAAAAAAAAACAAAAAAACTCGACCATGCCAGAGATAGACTAACTCGGAAACCGATCAAAAAAAAGGCTTAGAAAAATCTTCTCTAGTGGGCAACAATGAACACTGCTCCTCTGGCTGAAAGAAGCGAAATCATTCCTTAAAACGGCACTTGATACAGATCCAAGATTTCTCAATCAAGAGTGAAAACACTACTTCCACTGAGCTACACAGGTGTAAGAAAAATAAAATAAAATAAAAATAAAAATGCATCGTAATAAAAAATTATAATAGCATGAATTGATTACAAGAATCATTTGATTCCCTGCCACATACTTGAAAAATACTAGAAAATTTTCAAGTTCGTAGAAACATTAGGAAATTCTTACAAGTGCATAACTAATCTTTAGTGGTTACAATTTGGCTGCGATGAATATCAAGAGATAAATTTTCGAACGTAATTCATTATCACTTCTAATGTTTTTTATTGAATCTAATATCAAATATTTCTAATGATAATATTCATTATCACTTCTAAAATGATAGGCTTATTTCTCTAACATCACTTCCAAGCAAAAGTGGCCTTGGATATGAGATATCATAGTTATTTGAAATGATAATCTTAAACTATATGGAAAACATCCAGAGAAATTAATGATCGGCTCAAATACAATCCGAATTTTATGTGAGGATATCTGTATGAAATTTGGATTTGATAAATGTTGAGACAAAATAATAGACAGCAAAGAAATTACTTTTGCTAATTGAAAGAGAATTTAAAATTTGACTCAGAATGATCCTATAAATACCTAGGAAATATTGAAGAATACGTTTTATATTCCATAAATCCAAAAGAAAACAGCTTCCGAACAGTGGCGGACTGGACAGGCTGTTAGCTAGACCGATAGCAAGTAAGCATTAAACATTAGACAATATGTTAAAATGTTAATGACCTTTTAGAAGCTTGAAAATATAATAGGAGTGCCAATATCATTACTGTATGCAACTAAAAAATTTACGTTGTATTATTATTTTAATAAAATCATTTCTCGAGGTGTGGATACTACTTTATATTTAAGAATATAATGCGAAAAAATAATTCTTATTCGGGTTATGTGAAGCCGACGCAAACGTCATGTAGGCTCGGATTTTTAATATTGTGAAGCTTAGCTGGGAATCCCAATAGATCGTGCCTGAGATCGTTAAGTGCAGCCGGAGTCAACTTTGCATCGAGCTATTTCATACCATACATTGTAAAGACAAAAGTTTATAGATCATGAAGGAAATTCCTCAGATTCTTTAGCTGATTTTCTAGTAAATGTGTTTAACCTAATAATGTACCACATTGTCCACTCACTAGATTCACGCTTTGTACAACATAAAAAGTTATATAAAGATTTATCCTGCTTGGATCCAGCAAAGTTTAAAACTGTCGCAGAGAAGGGCCTTGAAGATGAAGCATTGGAAGCTATTATTAGGCTGTCTGCACAAATAAGCAAAGATCAAGTAATATTGGGATTGTTTTCTTTTCCTTCGAATTTTGATGTCTTAAAGCTATTGCTTAATGATGGTAAGAATATGGATTCCACTTGCTACAAGTGTAAAATTTATAGCATTGCCCATCGTGTGCAGTAAAAATTCTGGCATCCAACATGACAAGGCATATGATAACCTTTATGAACTTTATAAAGTCATCTGCATACTATCATTTACTCAAGTCCAATGTGAGAGCACATTTTCAAAGCTAAACATCATAAAAACAAGGCTAAGCAATTCAGTCTGAGGAGAACTTGGAATCATAAATGTTACTATTCATTGAAAACGAATTGTTAGATGAATTGAATGCAGAAGCAATTATTGACAGATTCGCACAATCATCTAGTGAATTCAAACGATTGCTCTTAATATAGTGGACTGCATGATATATGCTTTTGAACTACCTGTTAATGTGTAAAATGTTCAGTACAAGCAAACTATTTAAAAAAAAAAAAAATCAGCTAACGCCTTTTTATTCCCGTAACATTTTTGTAACATGAATAAAATAAATATTTTGTAATATGAATTTAGTATACTGATACCTCTATAGTTTTTAGGGTCCTCTCTATTACCTTTCTTAAAGATAGGAATCACAATTGCTTTTTTCCATTCTATTGGGGGGATACCAGTTGAGTAAATTTTATTTAAAAATAATAAGAGTCTTCCTTTGAATCTTGTTCCTGCGTATTTATATAGTTCTGAACCTAGCTTATCTTCTCCAGGTGATTTTCCGTTTCTTGTTTCTTTCAGGCTGATTTCTAATTCTTCTTCAGTTATTTCCTTTTCATTTTCGTTAATTGTTTGCCAGTTGTCTTTTTTAAAATATTTGTCTGTCCACAGTTCTGTGTAATAATTTAGGAATTCTTCTAATTTCAATTCAGTGTTTAATTTTATGTTTTCTTTGGTATCTGCGTTTAAGTGTTTCAAAATTTTATATACATTGGGTCTTATTTTATATAAATCGTGTTCTAAATTAGAAACAAATTTATTCCATGATTCTCTATGTCTTTTTCTGACTTCTCGTTTAGCTACGGCTCTTATTCTTTTATATTCTATTTCATCTTCTAATCTTTTACTGCTTAACCATTTGTGATAGGCTTCTTTTTTCTTTTTGATTATTTCTTTCATTGTATCATCCCAGATCTTCAGTTTTTTTCTTTCCTAAGCTTTCATTTGCTGCTGCATTTAGTATCGTTTTTATATTAAGCCATTCTATTTCTATTTCTTCATTTTGTTTTATTTCATCTAGATACTGGTTAATTCTTTGTTCATATAGCCATTGTACATTTGTGTCATTCAATAGTCTAGTTTTATAAACAAATGTTTCAATTTTTCTTTCTGTTCTTGTTACTTGTAGCCATTTAGGTGGTAATCTTAATTTTATTTTAACAAGGAAGTGGTCACTGCTTATTTCATATCCTCTGTGAACTCTAACATCTAGTGAAAATTTTGATGTCTTTTCATTTAATATGAAGTAATCTAATATTGATTTCCATCCTCTTGCTGCCCAAGTATATTTATGTATGTCTTTATGTTTATAGAAGTAAATCATTATTTTTAGGTTATTATAAACTACAAAGGCAATCAATTTTTTACCATTTCTGTTTAGAGTATGTTCTCCATGTATTCCTATATTATTATTAATTTTCGTGTTTCCAATTCTTGCATTAAGTCTCCTGCTAAAATTAAATAATCATTTTTATTTATTTTATTATATATGTCTTGTAGCTGATTATAAAAATCAATATTATCCTATTCTCTTCCCCCTTATGGGGCAAATAAACCAATTATTGTTAAATAGCCTCTATCTATTTTTATTCTAGCTTCTTTCATTATTCTTTCATTCCATAATTTATATTGTTTTAACTGTTTTGAAAGGGAGTTATGAATTCAATTCATGATTCCTGCTTGTGCTCTTTGGTCTCTGTCAACTCCACTGTATATCACATTAAAATTTTCAGTTCTCATTGTTCCTTTTAATTTCTTTTTTTGTTTCAGTGATTACTGCTATATTAAAATTTCTTTCAGAGCCTGTGTAGCTCAGTGGATGTGGCGTTTGCACACCACCGCGCTTGGCCGTACGAAGGAAGTCTTGGTTTCGAGTCTAGTCGGCGACTAGAGGAAATTTTTCTAAGCCTTTTTTCGACCGGTTCCCGAGTTAGTCGATCTCTGGCACGGGCAAGCAGGTTTTTCCTCCCGGAAACTCGGGTTTTTCGTCCTGTAAACTCAAGAAAATCGACCGTAGAACCCACATTATTTCAGACATTAAATATATTGTGTTAGGGTCTGGGACCACGAGATGGCTGCACATTTGAGCCGTCTCTCTTCATTGCGTACCGCTTAATTAGTGATAGCCTTGGGCCATCTGTCTCTGATTGGGTACCAGTGGAGATTGAACTGCCCAATCAGTCTCCAAAAGTTAGATAGGGTTAAATGGCCTAGCCTACTCCCGTATACGGGAATAAAAAAGCGTTAGCTGATTTTTTTTTTTTTAAATTTCTTTCATTTAATAATTGGTCTAATTCTATTTCTTTATATGCTATTCCTCTTGCATTCCAGTTTGCTAAGTGTTTTGTCGTTTCCATTTTTGTTTTACCTTTTCCATTCCAGGGTCGTGTCCTATAGATTCAATCCGATTATCTTTTTCTGTCAGCTTATTAGTAGAATTATGTTCTCCATGTCAGGGGACTAGCCTGACGATGGAATAGTTCAGTGGTAGGGCTGCTACCTTAAGGCTTCTGAACTAGCCTTCTTCCGAATTTAAACCCATAGGAGGAATAGATACATTGAAGGGGGAAAGAGTAGATTATAGAAGAATTATATAGGGGTTATAGAGAGGGCATAGTTGTAAGCCAGAAATGAAAAGACCCCATGGCCCTCGAGTACTCTAATAGCATAGGGGTCATAAAATAAGTAGAGTTGGCTGATAAGGCCTTATAGGAAAGATTAAAGTAAGTGGATATTCCTCAAAATAGTAGAAGCAGGGTATAGATCCAGCTAGGGGTACATGGGAGTGCTGCTTCCCTTACAATCAAGATGATTGTCCCTTATGGCCAGTTGGTCCACAAGTCCTTATTCAGTATATGCGGACCCCCCCCCACACACACACATGGTGGGCTCCCCTATCTTCCCCCCAGGGGACGCGCTCTCTAGGGGTTACAGGGTCCCCCGAGAGCATATTTATTTCTTATAAAAATTAAATGATCGCCTTATAGTTGTGTGTGTGTGTGTGTGTCCCCTTTGTCTTCTAGCAACCATTATTTTTAGTCCCAGTCCGTTCTACTTCTGAATATTTATGAAGACTCACAAATACTAAAGTCCAATTTCAGTGGTGATAACACTGTGATAGCAATCAATATACATAAACTGACCCGGTCTCAGATATATACCTGGTACAACTGAGTAGACAGAAGCCGATTTGGACGCTTCTGATCGCAAAACACACACACACACACACACTAATAATAATATAATAACAACAATGGATCATGCTTTACATGTATGCAGTGATATCAGTCGGGTATACCTACCTAAGAAAAGCTGAGGTTGTGGATTTAAGAAGGTAAGCAAACATCCGCAGATTAAAATAGAGCTTCGAATGACTACTTCACGATAAGCATTGAAATGATTTTCACTGAAGCTCAAAATTTTTCGAATGTAGTAGATTAAAAAATGCAGTACAAGAAGAAGAAGCTAGAAAAAACAATGCACCTCTGATCAGTATTTGAAGGTCGACACAGATAAAAAAGTTATCAGTTACTTAACTTAACAGAGTACCATTATAAAGAGAATGAAAGTCTGATACTTGTTGATCAAGAACAAGCATTACAAACCAATATTATAAATGTGAATACTGAAGTGCTAGTGATAGAAAATGACGACTTTGAAGAGATAGAGAAGAATTATTGGATCATCTGATTAGTTTCTTCAGAAAGATTGCTCAATCTATAAAGAAAGTGCATGAATGGGTTGTAAATCTACACAGCGGAACTTGTGTTGGTAATGTAGTGTTCATTCTCAACCCCCCCCCCCCTTGGGAACATACAACTGAAAAAGTTATTGAAAATAAAATTAAGGCAGAATGAAGTTCAGACAGATAGACATCTAGAACATAACATGACATTATTCACTGTAGGCGAGCAACAATATGTATATTTTATTGACGTGGCAATACCAGAAGACAGTTCAGATGACGACAAAGCGCATGAATATTGATGAAGCATAGAGATCTGGAGATTGAAAATCAATGAATTTGGAACAAACGCGCAACAACAATTTCAGTTTTCATTATAGGAGCTCCAGGACCAATATCAAGACAATTTGAAAAGCTTAATATCCCAAATATAAAACATTTTAACTCCAGAAAACGGCGGTATTTATTAATATCTATTCGATTCTTATGTCTTTGGATAACACCGCCCGAATGGATATCTGCCAGTCAAAGATGTGATTAAGTTGTTACAATTTCTTGCACGCTTTATCTGTGAACTCTGTTAATTGAATACAAATTATAATAAATATTGCCCATCGAAGAATAATCTGAAACCAACCATGGTCTTGTTATGTTTCAAAAATATCTTCTTTTTAAATATTTTGCATATAATAAAATTACATCAACTGTCTTCTGTTGGCGATTCCCTGAAGATTATTCATTCGTATCCAGCTTTTTCGGAAATCACCAGGATTTGCTTATTTATTTCTGTTCTGTTTAACGATTATTTGGCTATTAGTGTTAAGAGGTAAAACATATACTTTTTATTTGAATGCTGTTGTGAAGCTATCAAAAATGTGCTTTTTGTTTTTCATTCGCGAGTCACCAATATTACTGTGACAAAGATATTTGTGATTAGCTGTACCACGACACATAACGACGCAGTTTTGGAAATGTGGGCTGCTTATCTTAGTCTCCGTGGTAGTGTGATTTATTAATAAGTAGTAATTCGTCGAGTTCTTTTTCTTTAGTTTCTTTTTTGTTTATTACGAAATCTTTCCAGACATCTACAAAAAAAAAAAAAAAATGCTAATCAATTACAGTTTGATTATGAGAGCGCATAATCATATACGGAATCAGTAACCTTTCGCATTCATAGTGTGTTATTACTGTTTTTACTGCGATAACTGCGAAGTTAAAAAAATAAAATATAAAATGCATTCCCAACCAAAAAAAGTATATAGTTAATCATGTGAAATAGCACTCCGATTAATAAAAAGATGCAATTAGAAAACATAACATAAGCTTATGAAATTTAGCAAGTCATATTAGTTGATCACTACAGATGTTTTATATATTTCTTGTCACATTTTAACGAAGGAAGCAAACTGTAACAAGTTATTGGCATATTGTTCCAATTCAGTAAAGAAATCAGTAAAGTGAAGCGTGATTATGTCCAGTTTTTGCTCTAAATATGTTCAAGAACCAGTAATACCCTAGTTTGAATGATGTTATGGTGAAATTAAAGATGCCAAGAAATTATATTCTTTGTATAAGCAAACAAAGTTTGCCCGTGAAGTATATGTGTCTTCATGACTGGGCTACTTGTATATAGAGATTAATGACTTCACATCAATTGCCTTAGTATCCCATAATGCAAAGTACACCTCCCTTTCAGATATGTTTAATGCAATACGTTATGAGAAGGTCCACTACTCAGACTGGTTTCGACCTTTATTTGAAGTCTCATCAGTGGGAGCCAGCCCAGAATAAGTTATTATTAACATTAACATCTGATCTCTTTGGGTGCTTAAGGGTCAAAGCTGTATAACTGAGAGGAGACCTCCACATTGCCTGGTCAGTTCTCCGGAGAACTGACAAGGTTGTCTGACCTAATGTCCAATTCTCACCTTCTCGTGGTGCACCCTGTTAGGTATCTATCTCGATACTGAACGAATGAGGATGGGCTGGCAATTTGGGATTTAGAGAACCAAATTCTATTAGCTTAAACTAAAATATAAAATAATGGTGGTACAACATGACAGAATTTCATGCCGGCTGGGGTGTCGCCTGGGTAAACAAGCCCCCCCTCCCCGATGTTTTCTTCAGGGAACCAGGGCAAACAGCGAAAAGTCAGCTACTGGAATATATCTAAAAACACGCTGCAACTGAACATCACAGAGTTCAAGATCGGAATTAACAACATAAAAAGCCTGAATGGCAAAGAAATGGAGCTAGCTGAAGAATTAGATAAGTACCAGATCGACATAATAGAGGTGACCGAAAAAAAAACTGGTGAGATCTTTCTGAACAATAAATACAAAATGTTATATTCAGACAATGATAATCAAGGAAAAGAAGGAGTAGTCATAGTATTCAACACTAAATATGAAGCTAATCTTGAATGGCAGGCAGTCTCAAGTAGAGGGATATGGACAGATATCGGAATGGGGAACTGGACAGTGAGACTTATTTATGCCTATGATCCCAAAAGGTTCTACTAAGGTAGAAGTGAAGGAATTTTTTGAGTTTTAGAGAAAGCAACTGACACAATGAAAAAGGAAAAGTAGATCCTTGTTGGGGAATCTAAATAGCTGAGTTGGAAATAATTGTCAGACATACAAAAATATTTTGGGAAAATTTGGAGAAAAGAGCAAAGCTAATAATAATGGCAAATATCTTTTGGATTTCTGCTCAGGACATGGACTGGTTATTACACAATGTTCTAACATAAAATGTGCACAAATTCACATAGAAGAAGCAAGGAATAAGAAAAGATTCATTTTTGTTGATAGGGA
Organism: Typopeltis vanoorti; assembly: GCF_054136105.1. Taxonomy (NCBI): domain Eukaryota; kingdom Metazoa; phylum Arthropoda; class Arachnida; order Uropygi; family Thelyphonidae; genus Typopeltis; species Typopeltis vanoorti. The sequence goes on from NC_143554.1 coordinate 81,488,172, forward strand.
TGTTTACTCAGTTGTGCAGGATACTAGAGTGTACAGATGATTTGAAATTGGAAGTGATCACTATTTAGTCTTGAGCAGGATAAAATTGAATTTCACATTGAAAAGAAGAGCATGTAAGAAAGTTTTAAAGCGATAAAAGCTGAGCAGCTCTCAGATATGCACTGTAGACTAAAATACACAAACATTATTCAAGAAAAAATGAAAGTTTGAGAACAGGAACCAAACCTTTTAGATTCAGTGGCAAGCCCTGAAAAAAACATTGATTGGTTCAGCCAGAGAGGCATGTGGTGAGGTTGTTTGCAAGGATAGAAAAACCAGAACTTCGTGGTTCACACAGGAAGTTAAAGGCACAGTGAAGGAAAAGAAGAAAGCATATCAAAACTTCCTGGCAAATAAATCAGCTTGTGCTCTTAGAGAATACAGAGACAAATGTAATAAAGCTAAACACTGTGTAAAACTAGCTAAACAAAAGTCATAGAAAATAAACATCAGGAACATAAGAACATAGAAAATAAACATCAGGAAGATGACAAAACATTCTGGAGGTTGTTGAAAAAACTCAGAAATGGAGGAAAGAGTGCTGTAAAAGGAATTAGAGATGATAAAGGTGACATGAAAACTGGAGAAAAAGACCTCCTTGATGTATGGAGTAATTACTTCAAAAAATTGCTAAATGAAACAATCAATGACAGCACAGTGGTAAAAAATATTGACCAGGCATGCAATCAGGAGTACTTATCCATACTTGAAGTAGAAAAAGTCATCAAAAGCCTGAAATGTAAAGGCAGTGGGAGTAGATGATATTCGACCAGAAATTATTATTATTATCATTATTTAGGCCTCCAATGAGTCAAAAGACTCATCGCAGGGCGTTCTTCCTAGGAAACAGAAGTCTATCAAGACTCATCGCGGGAGGTCCATCCTAGGAAACACAAAGTCCATCACACCACTCCTTGACCGTTCTCGCTCTCACCACTCCGTCAAGCAATGCATTCCATGATTCTACCACCCTCCATGCGAAGAAACCACTTCTCATCCTCTTGCTCACAGTTTCCTTTCATAACTTCCAGGAATGGCCTCTTGTCATCACTCCTTCCCACTGTTCAACCAAGCGAAAGAACTCCCCACTGTCAACCCTGTAAATACCTCTCAACAGTTTAAAAGTCTCAATCATATCACCTCTCGTTCTTCTATCCACCAAACTCTGCAGTCCACAATCCCCTCAGTCGATCCTCATAACTAACATTGTACAGTCCTGAAACCATCTTTGTTATCTGCCTTTGTACTCTTTCCAGTCAATTTGTCCCCTTCAAATTTTGGGGAACCAAATCTGAGAACAATAGTCTAAGTGTGGTCTCACGGAATGATAAAGAGTTATCATTCTGTCTTATACAATGGAATGATAACTCTTTTATTTCTGCAGGTCAGCGTCCTTCTCATTATTGCAATGCATTCCATGGTGAAGATAACACAATCCTCTTTGTAACCTTCACCACCTTTGCAATATGTCCCCCTGAATTTAATCATCAACCCCAGATCTCTTGTCTCCCCCTACTTCCTCTAGTATAGCTCCTCGAATAGAGTATGCAGTGTCCCAAACCTCACATTTTGCTGCATTAAACCGACACCCTGATTCATTTGCCCATCTGTCTAGCTTATTCAAATCTTCTTGCAGGACTACCACATCTGCACTATTACTAATAACCCTTCCTAGCTTCACATCATCTGCAAACAACTGAATAACCCCCTGCAATCCACTGACAATGTCATTGATATAAAGGTTAAACGAACAATATAGATCCCAGTACTGAGCCCTATGGGACCCCACTTGTAACTCTCTGCCTCCTTGAAACTGCTCCACCATATATAACTCTCTGATACCTATCAGAGAGCCAATCTTGAATCCAGTTGACCAACCTGGCATCCAAACCCATGTGCAGCAACTTAATATCAGCTTATTATGTGGCACCTTGTCAAATGCCTTCGCTAAATCCAAGAAAATGGCAGCATATGCCTTTCCCTCATCTACTGTTCTTGTAACTTTATTATAAAAGGCTAGCATATTACTAAAACAAGATTGCCCCTTCACAAATCCATGTTGACTCTCACAGATAACATTACCCTCATCTGCCCAATGTTGTATACAATCCCTAACTAATTTCTCCAAGATCTTAACAACTACTGATGACACACAAACTTGCCTATAATTAGGCATTTCCAGTCTGCTACCACCCTTATGTAATGGCACTATCTTACCTTCCTTCCATTCTCTGAGCACCTTTCCCATAGCCAGAATTTCATTGAAAAGCCATGTCAAAGCAGCTGTCAGTTCCCTAGCACATTCTCTCAAAACTCATGGTGAAATACCATAAAGTCCCACAACTTTACTGACATCCAGAGTACTCAATATTTGGAACACACTCTCCTCTTGCACCTCTAAACCTCAAACCCCTCTAGTATTAAAATATGAAATAACCAATAAAGTATTCATTGAACAATTCCACTATGTCCTCTGTATCAGTCACTCTATTCCCATTTTTATCCCACAATGTCATTCTTCCACAGTCATTTCTCCTCCTGCTGGCCACATAGCTAAAAAATTCCCTAGGATTTTCTTTGGATCTTTGGGCCAATCTCTTCTCCATATTCCAGTATCACCTCCCTTACCATACTAGTCACTCTCCTGGCCTGTGTCTTATATTCTTCATGCATCTGCTCTTCACCTGTCTCTTTATATCTCTTCCATAGTCTCTTTTTCACATGCAGTTCCTGTTTAATATTGTTTGTCATCCAATTTACACCAAATTGTGTCCTCTTCTTCACTTGTGGAATACAGCTTACTATTGCTTCTAACAAATATTCCTTCACAATTTCCCAAGCACTAATGATATCTCGGCCTTCCAATTCCTCCCTCCATGAAACTTCCCCAAGTTGATGTCTAAGACTATTATAATCACCTGCCTTATAATACCACATATGTTCCCATCGCTTTTGATACTCCTGCATGTCTATCCATCTTCCAAGTCAAAACCACATGGTCACTCTCTCCAACTGGTGGGAGAGATGTCATCTCAGTTATTATCAAGTCTTCTGATGCTATGACTTCTTGAGGGACAAATGCCTAAGACATTTGTCCCTCAAGAATTCTAGAAATTCCATTCCCTTATTACTACATGCATCTTCCTCTCTCCAATTTATATTGCTGTAGTTAAAATCTCCCATAACAATCATTCTTCTTGCACTTGCCAAGCTGAACTGTTTAAACATCTCCTGGTCCACACCCCTCTGTGCTCCTTGGTTTGTAGCAACACCCCACTAAATATCCTGTCTTACCCATCTCTACCTCACGCCATATGCTTTCAAAATCATTAGTGTCAAAGCGTCCACTCTTAGAGGACATAAGTCGTCACTTATCATAAGCAGTACTCCACCACCATGCTTTCCCTTCCTATCTTACCGAAAAATGATATACCTGCTACTTCTATTCCTATTATTATATCCTCTTCTGTCAACCACGTCTCAGTGATCTCAATAATCTTTGGCCAGGCTGATGCTATCCGAGCCACCAATGAAGTATGAAGCGTAAAAATGGCACTGTTTCTATATCCATCATTATCCCCTCTAGACTCCACTGGGCTCAGTGTTACCTGATGTCCCCCTTATCCCAAGCACCCATTCCCACAAGAGGCCACCCCTGCTACCATCCACCTACCACATGGGACTGAATAATGTTGACTTATTTTAAACACGTAGAAAATTACTGTAAATGTATATTATGTCTCAATTATTTTCTGTATGTATTCGTGTGCATTAATAGATAGTCATTTAATTTTTAGTTACTGTATTGGCTCAAGTATGGAGGTATAAAAGTCTTACATTGGCTGCACTGCATAGTTCAGAAAGCCTGGAGAGAGAGCGACAAATTTCATATGATTGGAGTAGAGCTCTCACAGTACCCATATGTGAAAAGGGAAATAAAACTGAATGTGTGAATTACAGAGATATTTCCCTACTGAATGTTCCTGGTAAAATTTATGCAAGTATACTTAGAAACAGTTGAGAAGGATTGTGGAAGAAAAGCTGGGTGAAGAACAAGCTGGATACAGGCCAAATAGAGGCTGTCAGCATCAGATCTTGACTTTATGACAAATAGTTGAGAAATCGCAGGAATATAACGAAGATCTGTATTTAAAGTTTTGTAGATCTGGAAAAGGCATATGACAGGGTGCCAAGAGAGAGGCTGTTCAGTACGCTACAGTTATATGGTTTCTATGGGGCATTATATCAAGCAATACTTAGTCTTTATTTGATTTGTAAGTCAGCAGTTATAATTGAAAGATGTACATTATTCCCTCTGTTATTCATTATCTGTATGGATCATATTATGAAGGAAAGTTTTGTTAAACCTGATATCAAAATTGGAGATGTTAATGTCAGCTCTTTGCTTTATGTGGAACGATGTTATACTTCTAAATAAATCCGCTACTTCTGCAAGATTCACTGATTAAATTGAATAACTGTTGTAATAGATATGGTATGAAGGTCAGCAATAAAAAGACAAAGACAATGAAAATAGACAGAATCACTGAAAATGTCAACTGTGTTGTGAATGGAGAACCTGTGGAACAATTAAAACATTCCAGCTACTTAGGCATGATTTTTAGTGAAGATGGTAAATTCAATATAGAGATAGACAACAGAATCAGCAAAGCTCGTATGGTGGGAAGTCAATTGAATAAATTCATATGGAATAAGAGAGAAATTAGTCAGAACACTAAATTAGCTGTATACAAGACAGTGTTCAAACCAATTATAACTTATGAATCTGAGAGCTGGGTCAGAAGTAAAACACTTGACCAAAGACGAGAGACTGCAAATATGAGAGTCCTGAGAAAGATTTGGGGCATGAACAGATGGCATCAATGGCAATATCATATTAAAAACAAGGATATTAGAAAATAACTTGACATTGTCGAGCCTCACAACACCACTAGTGATCTTCCTAGTGGTGTTGTGTAGCTCAGTAGAAGTGGCGTTTGCACTCTACAGCACTTGACTGCACGAAGAAAGGATTTGGTAGTTCAAATCTAGTCGCCGACTGGAGGAAATTTTTCTAAACCTTTTTTCAGCTGGTTCCTGAGTTAGTCGATCTCTGGCATGGGCTAGCGGGTTTTTTTCTCCCGGAAATTTGGGTTTTTTGTCCCGTAAACTCAAGAAAATCGACCGTAGAACCCACACTATTTTCAGACATTAAAAATATTGTGTTAGGGTTAGAAACCACGAGATGGTGGCACTAGCTTGCCGCCTTCTTCACTGCGTACCGATGAATCAGTGATAGCCTTGGGCCAGCTATCTCTCTGATTGGCTACCAGTGGAGATTGAACTGCTCACTCAGTCCCCAAAGTTAGGGTAAACGGCCCCGCCTACTCCCTATACAGGAACAACATAGGCGTTAGCTGATTTTTTTTTTTTTTTTTTTCTTGACATTGTCAGCATCCAGGAATGCATTAGCAGAGCTAATCTCAGATGGTATGGTCACTTAAACAGAATGGGCGAGGAAAGATTAGCCAAACAAGTGGTCTCTGCCAGGTTGGCAGGAAAAAGACCCAGAGGAAGACCAAGATATAGGTGGATTGATATGGTCTAAAGTGCCTTAGAAGATAGAAAAGATAGATTGGAGGAAAATTGTAGATAGGAAGTTAGTAATGATGTAAATATTTCATGTAGTACTATCATACTGTACACCCCCTTGAGGATAGGAATGAGAGGAATTTGATGATGATGACATCTGACCTCCATGTACTCAGCAACTCGTCATGGGAGATATACACTATCACACAAAATGTTCATCCAACCATGCCTTAAACTGATTCAATGTATCTACATTCAAAACGCACTCACCAACCACTCTTCCGTATTAAGAACCTCTGTCGTCTACTCACACCCTCCTTATACAGCATCAGGGATTGCATTGTGTTCAGCTTAAATGTCTCAGTCATATCCCCTAACCCTCCCCCTCCTCTTCCTCCTGTTTACTAGGCATTGCAATTTACATTCTCTCAACCTGTCCTCATACTCCACATTTCAAAGACCACTGACCACCTAAGGGAATCTTTTCTGGAACCTTTCTATTGTATCCCTGTCACCATTAAAACCCAGTGACCAAATTTGTGCACAATAATCCATATGAAGCCTGATCAAAGCCTTATACAATGGCATCATAACCTGTTTATTTCTGCACGTCAGGGTCCTCTGCATCATTGCCATTATCTGATGTGATGTCTTCACAACTTGTGTAGTGTGGCAACTGAATTTCAGGTCCTTGTCCACAGCACTTCCAGATCTTTCATCTCCTCTACCTCCTTTAAAGTTTCCCCATCAAGTGTATACTTTGTATCCCATCATTGCTTACCAAATTTCAAAAACTTACACTTTGCAACACTAAACTGATATTTCCACTTATTTGCTCATCCATGCAATCTGTTCCAGTCCTCCTGTAAGGCCATACTTGACTATCTACTTGACTCTGCATTGCTTCCCTTGTTTTGCATCATCTGCAAACAGCTGCGTGTCACCAGTTAAGCCCATCCCAATATCATTAATATACAAATTGAACAACAGTGGTCCCAAAACTGATCCCTACAGAACACCACTAGTGATCTTCCTCTTTCAGGACACCACATCCCTACACAACTTTCTGATACTTATCTGACAGCAATCACTGGTCCAACTCTGAAGTCTATTATCCAATCCCACACAAAGCTCATCCAGCTATGCACTAAACTTATTCGGTGTGTCTACATTTGCAACACACTCATAGATTCTCAGATATACTATTTTTAGAATGATGTTATGTTTTTGTACAACTTGATTGAGCTTGAAATTTTAAAATTTTACATGTAACAGTTATAAAAATAGTAATTGAAAATCCAGTAATCTCTAATTCTTAACTTTTTTTTTTTTAATGTTTTGGCATAGTTTTGTGCATTGAAATTGCAGTGTAGCCAAGCCTGTTGCAATGAGGCCTAAGGATCATCTGAATAACTTATTAAAACCCTCACACTGTGGAAGGGATCTCAGATTCCCCATAGATTCAAGAAAGCTTGTAAGAGATTTGCCATATGATATATAATAGCACCTCAGCCCAGTAAAGAAATCTCAAATTGTGTTCTGTGTGTGGGACAATACATGGTTACAATACTGCATCATCATTAAAATTACATTAATGGACTAGGTATGCAAATTGAGGATTATCATATTTAGGTTAATTGGAAACACATTTAAATAATTAAACAATTCCAGTATTTTGCCTGTCACAGACATCATCTGGTGTGCCCAGACACTGTGTAAAAGTGGTTTGCATGGAATCATGATATAGTCATTTAATTTTAAAGTATAGATTATATTATGCAGTTAAAGTTGAATTGCAAACATGGAGTACTGTAGAAATGTACAAAAAGTCCTTTTTCACTTGAAGCATGTCTTCGTTACTGCAGTGTTGCATTACCATTGCTCCTTTCCCTCTGGCTAGTGTTTCAAAAAAATTCTTTGAGCTTTATAAACAGCTATCCCAGCCAGTGCACCATCTACAGCATTGTCTTGTGTACTCTAGTGAAATAGAAAATATCAATCCCATGGATTGATATTTTCTTAAATTGTATGATACACTCCTGCTTCTTTAAAATATAGATCAGTTTATTGCTGAAATAAGAAAAGGATCAGGCAGACTAAGTTATAATGAATGTGATGACAGCAGTGCAAATATTTTGAATTCCTCAGCTAAGAACTTAAGAATTTTAGTACATGCAGCAACTGCAAACTGACTGAAAACAAGATTTTTATTAGTTCAGATCAGTTTACTTTTTAAAGAATAGAATAGCAGTCTTGAATATATATATATAGGCTCATAAGGATCTCTTTTCAGAGATCCTTATCAGCCTATATTTGAGCATGTTTCCTAGAATTAAAATAATAAATGAAGTTTTCATTCTGTTTGATATAATAGGTGGTTAGAATACTCATCAAAGGATGAAGAATTTGATATTACTGTTGTACTTTGCTAGAGGTAATAAATTGATTTTTCTGTTTATTCTGTAATGATGCAGCAAACAATGTTCACATATTAAGCATTTAAAAAAATATATATGTGACTTCTTCCCATGAAAGGTAAAACCTAAAGTACATTGCTACCATGAGGCTTTTTCTTTCCAGGTTCCTTGTTAAGAAACCTGGAAAGAAAAAGCTTCAAACTGGACAGACCAAAAGGATATAACTCAAGAAGCTGCTTTTGGATTACAATTTTGGAACAGAAAACAAAAATGTCATATAAGACAGAAATACTTAATGCACTCATAAAAAATCCACCAGTTTAAATTACAATTAGTGGCAGTACAAATAAGATGAATTGGAATAGAAATCCAAAATTTTGGAAAATACACAATTTTTTCAAATCAGAAAGAACTGTGGAAATATAAATTTGGAGTAGCATTTATAGTAGACAGTGACATCAAAGAGAATGTTTTATATTTCAGATTTTGAATAAAAGATTGTGCATTAAGAATAAATTTTTTGATTTGTGGACTATAAATGCTCATGCTCTATCAGAACAGAAGGATGATATGGAAAAAAGGATTTTTTTTTTTTCTATAAAATAGAGTGGCTATATGATTCAGCACTTTCTAATGAATAAAAATAATCATTGGAGGTTTCAATTCCAAGGTTGAACAGGAAGATATGTATAAAGGAACGGTTGGAAAATATAGTCTGCATATCTACTCTAATGGTAATTGAGAGAAAATGATAAATTTTGCTGAAATTAAAAATTTTATATTCTCTACATTTTCCTTATAAAAATATCCATAAAAGAATGTGGATATTCCCCCCATGCTATACTACATTTAATCAGATGGATCCTTATAGCTAAAAGATAGAGTATAACAAACATAAGATCACATATAGGTGCTTACTGTGATTCAGATCATTATCTGGTAAAAATTAAGTATAGGTGCAGAATCTCAGTGGAGAAGCAAAATGAAATGAAGGCATGCAAAAGTTTAACTTGCAGAAGCCTAAAAAAGATGAAAATAAAACTAATTTCCAGCACAAAATTAAAGAAAATATCAAGGATGAAAATGTAGAAATCAGTTTTATTTTATTTTATGTTGCTCCCACCCACGAAAGGTTGTTTGCAAACCTATGGTATATTTTATACCATGGATTGCCTAAGGATAATTTTTTCCTATTTTTATATTTCTTATATTTTTTGTATTTTTAATTTTTTTTTTTTTTTTTTTTTTTTTACACAGTCCAGAAATCCTACTCTAGACATCAAACATGAAGCTTTTTCAAACCACTTCAGGCCTCCAGTAAGCAGAGGTGGTCTCATACTGGTTGATGAAATTCATCTCCCACCTAATATTACATGTATTAAAAAATGTACACATAATAATGTACAAATGGACATATATTAAAAATGTATTCTGAATATTATTATTATACGGCATCTTCATGGAGACCAGAGACTCATCATGGGAGACCCAAACTAACTATTCTACGCACAAAACCTGTCATACTTCTCCATAAACTCATTCACTCTCAGGGAACTCACAACTAATTCTGGAAATCCATTCCACTCATTCACTGCTCCGTGCAAAAACCTTAGCCTGTACACCCCCTACTAACCACACTCTTACACAACTTCCACAGATGATCCCGTAGTTCTCTATTTGTCCCATATTAAAAAATTTCCTTTGCATCAGTTTTATAAAACCTCTTTAATATCTTAAAAGTTTCTATCATGTCTGCTCAACTAAATATTGTAATCCACACACCTTTAGCCTATCTTCATAGGAAGCATTCCACAGACCTGTCAACAGCATAGTTACTTGTCTCTGAATCTTCACTACCACCTCATGGTCCCAAAGAAACTCAGGTGACCAAACCTGTGCACGGTAATCAAGATGCGGTTGAATCATAGCCTTATAAAGAGAGATAATAACTCTCCTATCTTTACTTGTTAGTTTGTATTTCAACATCCAATTTATCCTTCGAGCTGTTTTACCAACTTTTGCAATATGTCCTTTGAACTTCAACTATCTGTCCACTATTATCCCTGAGTCCCTAATCTAATCGATTTCCTGCAATCCAGAATCATAAATATGATACACCTAAAGGTTGCATATGGTATGCAACCTTTTCAACCCAAAGTGCATAACCTCACATTTTGCAGTTTATTTATTTTGTATTAGGTTCTCCCCTTTCCTCAACCGTCCCCCTTAAGACTGGTTAAGCCCTTCTAATGAGGTATTAAGTATGTATTTTATGACTGTAGATCTGTGTGTGTTCACAGACTGATTTGCCTGTTCTGAGGGACAAAAAAAAACCTGAGTTTCCAGGTAAAAAAAAAACCCTCTACCTCCGTATGAAAGAATTGCGGAAGTCAACAAGTTTGAGTACCTGGAATCCATTATTAATGTGAAGAATTGCTGTTCAGAAGAAGGTTAGGAATGGCTAAAACAACAGTCAGACTTGTCTAAAATCTAGAAGGATGGATATATCTCCATGGGAACAAAGTTGAGGATTTGGAATGCATTTGTTTTTCCAACAGCGACTTATGGATATGAGACTTGGAACCTAAAGAAGTCAGATAAGAAAAGGATAGCTGCTTTTGAGATGTGATGCTACAGAAGGCTGTTGAGGATATCATATATTGAAAGGTGTACAAACGAATGGGTGTTAGAAAAGATCAGTAGAACTTTGAGGTTCCTTAAGGATATTGACAAAAGAAAGTTAAATACTGAAGGTATTGATATTTGGAAACAAGTTTTCCAATCTAAGGGCTCTGGGTGGCGCAGCAGAACAAATAAATTTTCCCAGGACCTTAGGAGGAGGTAACTAGATTTTTGCAACTAAGGAATTGGCTCTACTCAGAGACAATCCCTTTGTTAATTTAATTTGCGCACCTGACAATCTAAGCGGCAGAAGTAAACATAGATCTCAATATAACTAAATTATAATAAAGGACAAGAAACAAAAATAAAATAAGAACAAAATAAAAGGTCATAACAATACAAATTAAAGAGTAGTGGCCCTACTACAGAACCCTGAGGTACTCTACTAGTCACCCTCATTCTTCTAGATTCCACTCCACCATATACTATTCCTCTGGTGTCTGTCTATCAGTCATTCCCCATCCATGCTACTAGCTTCACATCCATTCCCATTTGCTCCAACTTTTGTGATAATTTTCCTTGTAGTATTCTGTCAAATGCCTTTGCAAAGTCCAGCAGTATCATGGTGTAGCCATTTTTTTTTATCCAATTCCACTGTCACTTTATTATAAAATGTGAATGAACTGCCAGCATGGTTGGCTGAGTGGTCAGTGTATCTGCTCTCCAGCCAAAATGCTGGAGAGTAGATTCAATTCCCGCCATGGCATGGATGTTTGTGATTGTCTGTGAAAATACTAGTGGTGGTGGTGGGCAGTCGATGGTGTTGGTGTAGATGATGAAGTTCGCTGTAATTGGTGGAGATGGAGAGTTGTAGCATAGGTGCCCTCCCTTGATGAGTCTTTAGACTCCCTGGAAGTGTCACATAATAATAATAGGTATGATTTCTGGAAAAAATTCCATGTTAGTCCTGTAAATAAATATTAATTTTATTGCTATTTTTTGCCTATTTTTGTGAGAAGAATAAATTTGGACATACCTTTGTAGGATGTTCCTGGTTATCTTATTCAGTGGTATCTGGCATATGGAGATATATATTTGTACTACTGCTGAAGTATGACTGAAAGGAAGGGGGGGGGGGGTTTGGAGATGGAAAGATGAGAGGAGAATTGCAGGTGAGGCAAGAGGTATGTGAATTTTAAAACCCTGGTTTAAGGGTGGGCTGAGAATTCTTTGGGAAGAAGGTGAAAATAGAAAATTTTTGGGGGAAAGGAGGACAGAATATGATGGAACAAGATTAGGGATGGGAGCAACAGGGTGTGAGCCATTTCAACAGTGCGTCGTCTTCAGAGCTCGTGGAAAAAGTGGAAGCTATCCTCCACTTTTCCCATGCTATCTTCCGCCTTTTCCATGGTAGCCTCTGTGGTCAGTGAACTATGGTCAATCTGGTCTTGCAAACCATGTATTAGATGCCATTCACAGGATCTTCTGGAAGAAAATCACCATGCTCCATCATAGTAAATTTAAAAAAGAAAGACTGCTTTTGGAATCTGCAGTGGCATTTAGAAATCAACCTAATTTAAACAAATATGAATGCATAACACTTTCCAAAATTTGGGAAACAAAGATCATCAGAGAACCCAGTTTATAGCTTAGGCTGCCTGCACACATTTATAGAGGGCACACCACCTAGATAGCACTTCAGAGTCACCCTCATGTTTCATTGAATATTGCATTGTCTTTGTGTGTGGGTTACAAATGTTATTTGTACTCCCTGAAGATGTCTCGGTGACCGAGACAAAATATTGGAAACATCAAAATTAGTTTTGAATCCTTTCTTAGCGCTCACATAATATCCAACCCCATCCACTCTAGTTTGCCTATCAGCTTATCATGTGATAATCTATCAAAACGCTTTGCAAAATCTAAGCATACTATGTAGCCATTTGAACACGTAACTTGTAGGTCACGTGTTCAAATCCCACAGTGGGCGTGTATGTTCGCTAATATCATTAGGTGGGAGATGAATTTCATTGCTTGACTGCCCTTTTTTATTGAAGGCTGAGAAAAGATCTTTGTTGCTCTAGAGTAGTGGTCTTCAAACTTGAGACACCTGAGGAACCCTTGTTGGAAGTTTTTTTCTCCACTTGGTTAGACTGTAATAAATTTAGTTTAATCTTTTATCCAAGTGTAAGCAAACAAAGTTTGCGCCTGAAGTATCTTCAGGACTGAGGCAACTCATGGTAAGGGTGGACCAAGCTCTCATCACTACTTGTCTTGGTATCCCCCATAATGCAAAGCACATCTCCTTGTGGACATGTATAATGCTATGCATTAAGGGAAGGGGCCACTACAGAGACTGGTTTCGACCTTTATTGAGGTCTCGTCAGTGGGAGTCCCAGAGGTGGTGATACTAAGGTGGAAGCAATGGAGAAGTCATATTTTCCTATACGAGTTGCCAAAAGTAATATAAATATGACTTCACCATTGCTTCCACCTTAGTATCACCACCTCTGGGTCACTCCCCTGCTCACATCCTCCTTATACAGCTTCCAGGGATGACCTCTAGTTCTCCCTGATCTTCCGCCATTTTCTGTAATGGCAGAAGATCAGGGAGATCTTCCGCCAGTGATGACCTCTCCAACACTGACCCTTACTAACTTGTAGGTCTCTATCATATCAACCCTCTTCCGCCTATACACTAGACTTTGTAACTTGCATCTTTTCAACCTTTCCTCATATTTGACATTCCAGAGATCAGAAACTACCTTGATCAGTCTCTTCTAGACCTTTTCCAACATCTCTTCATCCTTTTGAAAACTAGGTGACCAAATTTTTGCATAATAGGCAATATGTGGCCTAATCAAGGCCTTATACAATGGAACAAGAATCTCTGTAGTTCTACAAGTCAGTATCCTCCACATCATTACCAGAATTCTTTTTTGTTGTCCTCACAATTTTGGCAGTGTGTCCCCTAAATTTCAGATCCTTATCCACTATCATCCCAAGATCTCATATTTCCTCCACCTCCAACAATATATCCCCACCAAGAATAAATTCTACATCCAATCTTTGTTTCCCAAATTTTAAAACTTTACATTTTGCAATATTTGACTATCAACTTATCTTGTGGTAATCTATCAAAAGCCTTTGCAAAATCTAAGTATACTACTGTGTATCCCTCTCATCTTCCAAGGAAGCCGTCACCTTACTTATAATAAGTAAGTAGATTACAAAAACATGACCTCCCTTTTTCATGCTGTCCATCAAAGATAATGCTATTGTTGTCAACCCAATTTGGGATCCTAGTTCTCACCAGCTTCTCCAACAACTTAACCACAACACCTGACACACAGATAGTCCTATAATTTGATGCTTGAGTACTATCACCTCCCTTATGAAGTGGCACAATCATGCAAGACTGTGTTGAGTTGCCAGCTTCCTGGTGCATTCCTTCAGAATATGTGGTGATATATTATCAAGTCCCACAGCCTTATTAGCATCAAGTTTGCTCAATTCCCCACATACCTCTTGCTCACGTACAGTCAGTCTCTTCTCCCCATCATCAACTGCTCTCGAATTTTCTATGATGTCACATTCATAAGAATGAAAGACCTTTATGAACTGCTCATTAAGTATCTCCACTATATCTTCTGCAGCAGTTGCTGCTCATACTTCACTTTTGCTACCCTTTTCGACCAAGTCACCTTCCTTGCCTGGTCTTTGTAATCCTCATGGAATTGGTTATTACCACTTCTCTTATGCTGCCTCCATAATGCTTATTTCTCTGTATCGCATGCTTAATCTCTTCATTCATCCATTTCACACCTATCCTATTTAACCTTTTCACCCTTGGAATACATTTAGATAGTTCTTGAATAACCTCCCAAGCTGCATTGATCTTTTCCAGCTAACTCCTCATTCCATGCGACACCTGCAAGCCATCTCCTGAGCTCCTCATAATCACCAGCTTTGTAGTTCCACATATACCTTGTTCTCACAGAGGGCCTCACACTGCTGGCAACCATCCAGGTACTCACTTCATAGTCACTCTCACCAACTGGAGGGTGATTTAACACCTCATTTATAATTACATCCTCTGTCGGATGAGATGATCAAATCCAAGATCCTCAATTCTCGTGTGCCCTCTGTTAATACTGTCTTAGGTAGTTGTCCCTCAACAACTAATAAAACTCAATTTCTTTACTTTCAGTTGCTATCTCATCATCCCACTCTATATTGCCATAATTAAAATCATCCATAATAAATTCATAAACTCATAAACTTATGAAGATTCAGATAATTTTGTATCAAGAAGTCACTTCGTGTTTCAAAACAGTTTACATAATTTTTTTGTACATATGAAATCCATAAATCGAATTTCAGAATCAGTGCATTTATTTTATCATTTACTTTAAATATTTGAGTTTTAGTTCCTTGGAGGGATATACAGTATTTACTTCTTTTAAAATTGAAAATATATCTGCAAGGTTTGCCAAAATCTGAATCCATATGTTTTCATGTAATTTTGAGCAATAATCATGTTTTGGTTGAGTTAAAATAGTTTTTACTTCTTTCAGCTCATAAAACCTACTCAAAATTTTTCCTCAAGATAGTGGAGTGAATGTGTGCAGAAAATGAGGAATTAAAGTGTGTTTCAGGTTGTGAGTGTGATATTTTTGTCAAATTTCAGAATGTAGAAAATAGTGATATGATAAGAAATTGCGAGGTTGTACCATAGAGCTGTGAGGGCATGAATGTAGAAAGTGTGAATGAAGGTATTAATACAGAGCAAATTAATGGTTTAACAGATAATAAAAAAGATGAGATAGATGCAATGAGTGAGATCGTGCTGTTGAGCAGAGCGATACATAGAGCAAAGTGGCAGCTGGAGCGTATGCACAGATGTCCACCGAGGGTACCAGCCAATAAAAAAAAGTATGATAGGAAAAATAAGAGTACGATTGTGAACATAAACAAAATGAAGGAGCGAGTGCTGTATGGAGATTCGTTAGTACGAGGTGTGATAGTAGAGAATTTGACAAAATCTTACGAACGTGGTGCGAACATTAAGGACGTAAGTGAGTCTATTAGGGAGCAAAAGCAAAGAGTGAAAGAAATGATAGTTGTGGAAGGTACGAATGATTTGAAAGGAGATAAAATGGAAATGATAGAGGACCTGAATGAATTGTTTGAGGTAGCAAAAGAAAAGAGTGAGAGAGTTAGAATGATTAGTCTTTTGCCGTGGTATGACAGTGAAGAGTTTAGGAGGAGGACCATAATTGCACATGACTTTATGCGTGGGTTATGTATGACGAGTGGTGTGGAATTTGTGGACGTGTGGAGTGAGTTCGATGGGTGAAAGGATCTATATAAGATGGATGGTTTGCATTTGAATGCGGTGTAAGGAGACTTGAAAAAGTGTTGTTGAATGAAGTGGATGTGCAGAATCAGGGAAACTAGATTTATTAAGGGGTGGGGGAAGTAGATATACAGACCTTAGGGAGGCAGTTGAGTGTATGAATGAGTATAATATGCCAGAGCGAATAAGGACAACAAATCAGAATGGGATAGTTGGTATAAGGCATCAAGGTAGGAATGGGGCCAACGGAGATCTGCAATTCATGTATACTAATGCTAGGAGTATTAGGAAGAAGAAGAAGGACGAATTATTGGCATTAGTGAAACATGGCTGATAGAAGATGACACAGCTAGTGGGATTGAATGTGAGAGGTATGGTGTGTTCAGGAGTGACAGGGAGAATAAAATGGGGGGGAGGAGTGTTATTGATAATAGCTGATGAGCTACAGCCAAGGAGAATAGAAGTGGAACCTGCAGGATGGAGAAAAGAGCACATTTGAGGCTATTTGGCACAAGATTGAAACTAGCAGAACAAAATATACAGTTGGGTGCTGTTATAGACCAGGTGATGGAATAGATGGTGGAGATAGTATGCATAAGCAAATAGAAGAAATGAGTGGGAGGAGGGTAATTATTATGAGTGATTTCAACTATGGTAACATTGGAAGGAGGAGAGGACACATGGGAGGAAGGAATTGGATTTTATGTGGTTATTAAGGAATAACTATCTGCGACAGCGTGTAATGGTAAATGCTAGGGGTCAGAGAGTGCTTGACCTAGTAATTGCATCTGAGGATCTGACTGTAACAAATATGACCACATTGCCACCAATTGGTGAGAGTGATCATAGGGTCTTAACTTGGGAGGTGGCTAAAGGTGTGGAATTTAGAATTAAGACAAGGTACATGTGGAATTATCGGGCTAGTAAGTATGACAAGCTTAGGAGTTTGATTGGTTCAGTGCCATGGCATGTAAAACTGCAAAGGCTGGATGTTGATAGTGCATGGGAGGCAGTTAAGAAGTGTTTGCAGGAGGCAATGGCTGACTGTATATTGTAAATTAGAGTCCGAATAATAAATCAAGTAGGGATTAAATGGATGAATAACACCATTAAGCTTGAGCTGCAAAAAAAAAAGAAACAACTGTGGAAGGAATTTAAGGAGAAAGGTGATCTGCAGGCACATGAACGATATAAAGCTCAGGCCAGAAGGGTAACAAGTGTGGTAAGAAAAGCAAAAGCGGATTATGAAAGAACATTAGTCATGCAGGCTAAAGAGAATCCCAAACAGTTTTTTCGATATGTTGCAAGTAAAAGAAAAAATGTATATGGCAGAATGATTTTAAAGAATGCCGATGGTAGGGAGGTAACCGAATCAGTTGATATAGTAGAATTACTGAGTGAGCACTTTGCAAGAGTATATCATCCTGGTGGTGACGTTGCAGAAATGGAAGAACCAACAGCTTATACGGGAATTGTGGTGAATGAAGTGGAGGTGAATAGTCTGTTACAAAATCTCAATGTCAATTCATCAATTGGCTTGTTGGATGGTTTACCAGCTTGTCTCGTACAAGAAGTGGCTAAAGAATTGTCAGTGCCTTTGACCATTTTGTTTAATTTGAGTCTCGGGTCTGGGTTAGTCCCAAGGGGGTGGAAAGAGGGGAAAATAGTTTCACTTCATAAAGGAGGTTCCAAGACTGCTGTTGAAAATTACTGGCCGATCAGCATATCAGGAATTGTTGTCAAGGTCTTGGAGAAAATAGTCAAGAAAAAAATGCAGGATTGGATAGATGAAAATGGGATACTGTATGAGGGACAACATGGTTTTGTGAAGGGTAGATCATGCCTCAGTAACTTGCTCACGTTTTATAACACAGTGACCACTGAACTGGATAAGGGTAATGGGATTACAGTGATTCTACTGGACCTTGCTAAGGCCTTGGACAGGATACCACAAGGAATTCTAATCAGTAAACTGCAGCATGTGGGGATGGATATAGGGTTGGTGAGATGGATAGGAGGGTGGTTGATGGAGAGATATCAGAGAGTGGTTTATTCAGGAGTAGAGTCCAAAAGACGGCCTGTGACTAGTGGTGTGCTGCAGGGTTCTGTTCTCGGACCACTACTTTTCAATTTGTTCATTAACGATATAGGAAAGGATCTGAGAGGAAGTGTTCACTTGTTTGCTGATGATGCAAAGTTGAGTAGAGCAATAGTGAGTGCACAGGATGTCAAAATTTTGCAAGATGATTTGGATAGCTTGGAGGACTGGGCTAAGGAAAATGGATATCAATTTAATGTGGCAAAGTGTAAGGTTATGCATTTTGGGGTGAAAAGATTAGGAGCAGTATATCACATTGGTGGAACCGTACTCCAGGAGATTGATGAGGCTAGGGATTTGGGAGTGTTGGTGGATAGGGAGTTGAAGTTTAGGGGATACATTGCAAAAGTGGCTAAATCAGCTCATCAAATCACTTGGTTGCTGAAAAATGCTTTAACAAGCAGAGACAAACAGGTTATTGTTCCTCTGTATCGAGCCTTGATAAGACCCCATCTAGACTACTGTGCCCAGATATGGGCGCCAGGGTTTCTTCTCGATGGGGGAGGAGTTGGAGAGGATCCAGAGACGAGCGACCAAGATAATAGCAGGACTATGGAATGAACCTTATGAGAACAGGTTGAAGATTTGTGGGCTGCAGAAATTCGTCGATAGGCAAAAAAGGGGTGATATGATTGAGACATTCAAATTACTGAAGGGTTTCTATAAGATTAATTCAGAAGATATTTTTGAGAATAGGACTGGTAGTGAGAGGACTAGGGGCCATCTATGGAAGCTTGGTAAGAGTGTGGTTAGCAAGGGTGTTAGAGCTAGGTTTTTTACTTGGAGAGTGGTAAATGAGTGGAATAAGCTGCCAGAGGCTGTTGTTGGTGCCATGACTGTAAATGAGTTCAAGGTGAAGTATGATAGATACTGTGTGAATGTTGAATAGTTCTTGACATGATGTTGGGCCTCCCTCGATGAGTCTAAGGACTCCTTGGAGCTGCCCGTAATAATAATAGCCGGTGTGCTTCTGCATGTAGGAGCAATCTTTTTTGAGAACTAAAAAGCTCCTCACAGAGTAATGAGAATAATCTTGAGTTTTATCTCCCTGGATTTGATGAAATTAATGATTTTGTATCATCTAAAACATCTTTCATTTTCTTATGAATTTGTTTTGTAATGAGAGCACGGTGATGCAGAAAATATTGAATATGTGGGGCTGTTGTTTTTATTCTTGATGTGACTCCTTTTTTTGCATCCAATAAAGATTGAGCTCCATCAGTACAAATGTGAAACATAATTTCCAAGATATTCCATGTTTCTCCATATATATATATATATATATATATATATATATGGAGAAAAAAAAAATATATATATATATATGTAGAAAGTTTTTTAACTTGGGTATATTATGTATTCAAGATACCAAGTAATTTTATATAAATTTGGTTTTAATCCTATTTCTCTCTCTCTCTCTATATATATATACACTTAAATCATTAAAAATGTTTTTGCCAGTAACTCTATCCTTAAGAGGCTTGCACATAAGAATATCCTCTTGGACAGTTAAGTTAAAAACATGACGTACCAAAATAATGATTTTAATTGTTTTAGTGCCATTTTAAAGTGCCATATCTCTAACGTGTCTAGCAACTGCTGTATAGAAAGAGGTATGCTGTATTTCTTTGGCATATTTCTCACCAATCTGACAGGCAATTAGATCTTTGGTGCAAGGTTTTATTAATTTTTCTCCAATTTGCAATGCCTCCACTTTAACAATATGATAGCTAATAAGGTAGGAAGCCTCAAGTGATTTTTCATTATCGCTTAATGTGAATTTTGAAAAATATCTTTTCTTGCTTTTGAGCTTTTCATATTTATGCTTAATAAATTCAATATTTTTGTATATCTGTGTATTATTTCTGGAAAGATTCCTATGTTACTCCTCTAAGTAAATATTATTTTTATGGCTATTTAGCCTATTTTTGTTTAGGAGTAACCCTTTTTATCATGTCATTGGCTTTTTACTCAATTTTTAGGGCATTACTGATGTTTCAAAGACAGATATGTGAAGAATATATAAGAATAATAATTCAGACATACCTTTGTATGTTGCTGATTGTCTTCTTATTTAGTGGCATCCGATGTATGGCAGTATATATTTATATGCTGTTGAAGTATGACCGAAAGGAGGGGGAGTGGGATTGCAAATGTGCAGATAGAGAGATGTGGGAGAATTATTGGTGAGGCAAGAGGTATGTGAATTTTTTAAAAAAAAACTGGGTTTTTTAATGGTGGGCAGAGAATTCTTTGGGAAGGAGGTGAAAGAGAGAAATTTTTGGGGATAAGATGAAAAGGAGAAAGATATGATGGGATAAGATCAGGGTTGGGAGTAACGGGATGTGAGCAGTTTCAACAGTGCATCGTCTTTGGAGCTAATGGGGGAAGCAAGGCTATGTCATGCCAGCTTGGTGTTTTTGTCTTTGGTGTATCTGTGTTGTTCTCTATTGGTAGGAGTCGTGACCTAATATTTCAATATTTTTGCCTTTCAAATGCAGATGGTTACTCTATATGTCTTCTTAATTTTGCAGGATTTAGACTACTATTGCTTACAGATTTTTTACATTCCATGCATACTCCATTTGGCTCATTTTCATTTCTGGTCCAGTAAATCCAAAACTTAAGCAGCTTTCATCATATTTCCTTTTTTTTTAGAACCACCTTCATTTAATTTCTGTTTTTTAACAGGCCCTTCATGCATTTCTGAAATGGCTGTTAGGCATGTTGAGGTTCTGGAAGTAGTGTAACGGTTGCTATTTATAAGCTTGCTTGGTTACTGCGCCTTTGTAACGATTGATGTCTGATGCGTTATTGTAATATCCTTATTCTAATTGGCAGTGCGCTTTTGCTTTCATAATCTTTCTTACTTATTCTATTGCATACTATGTTTATCCACCTTTCGTATTTACTAGTCATATGCCTGTGAACACTGGAAAATTTATTTGTTGAGACTGCACCACCAGTATTTCTATAACGGCATAAGACTCAGTAATGCGTCCAGTAGATCTCTCTATCTCTTACTAGCATAAAATTCCTTCACTAAAGTTTACATAAACAGTCGTGGTTCTCAAGTATTTAAACTATGCTTTTAATGCCTTAGTTGTTTCCTGCTCACAAGTCTGAGTTTATTTAGGAACAGTGCATTGTAAAATAAATGATCAGGTGACACTCTATTGACATATAAATAAAACACATTTATTTATATTAATATCAAAGTACATTAAACTACACAGGCCTGTGTAGCTCAGTGGAAGTGGCGCTTGGTTGCTTGAAGTCAGACTTAAGTTCAAGTCTAGTCGCTGACTGGAGGAACATTTTCTAAGCCTTTCTTCGACCGATTCCCAAGTTAGTCGATCTCTGGCACGGGCAAGCGGGTTTTTCCTCCCGGAAACTCGGGTTTTTCATCCCGTAAACTCAAGAAAATCGACCGTAGAACCCACATTATTTCAGACATTAAATATATTGTGTTAGTGATAGGGACCACGAGATGGCGGCACATTTGAGCCATCTCTCTTCACTGTGTACCGCTTAATTAGTGATAGCCTTGGGCCATCTATCTCTGATTGGTACCAGTGGAGATTGAACTGCCCACTCAGTCTCCAAAAGTTAGATAGGGCTAAATGGCCTCGCCTACTCCCGTATACGGGAATAAAAAGGCGTTAACTGATTTTTTTTTTGATTAATTAAACGATAGGGAGGTTACTCTCTCTACCTATCTGTTAGGTTTTTCTTTAGCATAAAGAAACAAACTTTCCCCTTTTCATTATCAAATAACTATGCAATATAATCACTCAATTACTTTTCTGCTTATTAAATCAAATTATTGAAACTCTAATATACTCACAAGGAGATTAGCTAACTATGCCAAGTTATTTCACAAATCTTATGCCAATTATTAACATGCCAAATGACTCTCTTATGGACATTTCTTATTACTATTAACTTGATTCTTATCAGTCCATCTATAATATATCTCCTAATTTATAAAAGGGAATGTACAACAAAAAAAAAATGGAACAAACTTACAGGGGCTCTGCATCACACACTTATCCAAAGGTCTTGCACTAAAGTTCTTATGCCTTTTCTTTCATCTCAGATGTTAGGCTTCCTTCTGGAATGTCTGGCTTCAGCGGCATCTCGTCAGAAAAATTTGAGGGCTTTTTGACTGCAATCTGCGGTACACGAATAGCTCAGGCAAAAGGTTTCAGCATACGGGCAAAATTTCTCCAGCGCGTGAAGTTCGCTCTGCAGCTATTGGCTTCGGTTGATTTCCCGCAGCAAAAGACTTCTGACCAACACTTGGCTCAGGTATTTACATCTGCTGTTCTCTCGTCATTCCCATTTTTCTCCTCTGGTGTGGGCTCGCCGTAACGCCTGGTCCTCTGGATCCTACTCCTGGTACTTCTGCCTCTAATTGCTGACGATGATAACTCTGCCTCTTACTGCCGCTGACTGGCTCCTCTCGATGTTCGGCTCAGTCCCTTTTTATTATACCTTCTCCGGGACCTTGCACGAAAGGTTGTAACCCCCCCCCCCCGAAGAATATGGCACAACTCCTTGATCTTCAGTCAAGACTGACCCATTCTTTTTTCTCCTCTGTGCACTCTTTTAATCCTATCTTGTCGGGCAGTAGAAATTTGTCTGTTTATGCGCAGAGCTCGTAAGCAACTTTCTCATACACTTAAAACGTAAACCACTTTCTTATGCCCTTACATAGAGCTATTATACAAAGTTCCGGTGGCAAAGCATTGTCTTTGTTTTTGACACTCTAAAAATTTTTGTTAAAACAGTAAGTACAGTCAATTCCCATAGGGTTATTTACAATAATATTTGGCATAAAACATATAGAGACAAACAAAGTTATTTTTATAACATTCTCATGAGACTTGACCTCTGTAAAAAATCAATGTAAAGCATAATTGGTACTTCCAAGCTACATCGAGTTTTACAGTAGATAGTTAATCAATTGCAGATGTTGCTTATGAATTTTCATGTTTTTCTTCTATTTGTTCAGCTTTCTGTTTAAGTTTTCCAATTTTTAACCAAAGGTCTATAGTGAAGGGCAGATTTAAAATTCTTTAATTAGTTGTTTAATTATCATCGATTATAAAATCTGTTCCATTTGATAAGTAAATTAATGTGAATGAAGACTGTACCTCTCTTTTAAACGAAACAAAGGAATAAAGATCTTACAATTTCACTCTGATCATAAGTAAACTGTCACTCTTAGCTAACCAACAACAACTGCTTTTAAAAAAAAAAAAAATATGTAGAAAGAGAGATGTTGGGAGCAATATCTGGACTTGCAATACAAATTGTGTTCCCCTTAAAAGTGAAGTGCATTTGTCACTGCACTTCACTTTTCACTATATGTTATGTTATAAACTCAACACTAAAGTCACTTATTTTGATGTTTTGCATTTGTGTCTATGAGTGGTTGACCTAGGAATGGGTGAACTACTCAACTAGGTATTACTCTTTCATGCTTCTGGTAATGGACAGCCGATGCCTCACATCTCAATTCAAAAATAATACTTTTAAAATTATTTGACACAACAAAAATTATCTATTTATATTTCTGAATTCAAATTAATCCCACGGAACCCCTGGATGGTTCTCGCTGAACCCTAGGGTTCTGGGGAACACAGTTTGAACATTGTTGATCTAGAGGAAGGTTTCTGGAGTATCTGACCCTTAGCTCACCAATGGTACCTTTTTGTTTCCAATTTTTAATTTTTATAAATAAAGGCAAAAACATTTTTTGTATGCTGTTCTTCTTCTTCTTCCTCCTTTCATGAATCTAGGCCAGGTAGCCTGTTTCGATCTCATGATATAAACCCTTTGGTTTATAGTTCATCTTCTCTGTCATGTGCCATTCATTCTAGATGTTCTTTTCTTTTGGTTCTGTATTTTTCTATTGTTTCCATTATTGGTGCATGGTTAGTTCCTTTAGTATGTTCTCCTTATATATTTCATTTCTGCTGCAATGATTTATTTATTATTTTTTTCTTATTGTTTATGCTTCACTGCCATATAATAATATGGCAGTGAAGCATGGATAAAAGCACTGAATCATACAATAATATGATTTTTAATCATACTGCTAAAACTTGTCACTATTTGAACCTATTATTTTGCTATTGCTATTCTGAGTCCTGATTCTGTTAATAGCTGGCTTTAAAATATCCTCTTAATTTCATTAATATGATTCCCATAGTTTTTCCTCATCCTTGGGATGCAGCAATGATATTATATAATATAATCTGGAATTATATAATCATATAATTCTATGTAATTTAGGTACTCTTCATTCTCCACCTACTGACAATTATCATATACAGGTAACTCTCATTATATGCGATTTCATTATCTGCATTATTGCTGTACATAAGGAATGCCTCTCTTTCCTCTACTAGATGTGGAAGCTTCCATGCATGCACCTTGTTTACTACTCTCTCTGTCTGCTGTGTTCAGTGGCTCGGTGTCCATTTTGTGTCCCTACTGCATTATTGGTCTATGTGTTATATCTTTTTATCTGTAAATAACTTCTGTGCCCTTTCAGCAAGATGTCTATCAAGAGAAAAATAAAGGAAACTAAGAGTGAAAAGAAGAATATGAATAAAGACCAAGTGAAAAAAAGGCCCAGAAAATCCCATTTTTCAGAGGTGAAGTTGGAAGTTCTGAATTGGTTTGATAGAATTGACATTCTGTGGACTGAGTGATTCTACAGTGATAATGGCTGATACAATTCATAAGGGTGCTCAATTACCTACATAAAATTTGCATGTCATGCAGTTGAGAAAATAGAACAGATGTTGGCTATATGGATTGAGCATCAGAACTAGCACATGCCTTTGTCTGGAAAGAAGGCAAAAATTTGTATGAAGATCTCACAAAAGATGAAAAGCAAATGACACCATTTGCTGCAAGTTGTAGATGGTTCAACCTCTATAAGGGTGTGTGCGTTCCACAATCACAACATGGCTGAAGAGACTGCTGCAGATTATGTTGTCACTGAAGAATTTCATGAATTTCTTTTCAAAGCAAAGATAGAAGAAAGAGGTTACATATAATCAGAAGTTGAAAACTGCAAGTCAGATTCCTATTGGGAGATTTTTGAAAAAGTAGCTTTCAGCTTCCTATTAGTCTTCAACTTGAGCATGCCAGATAAAGAAGATGTGGTTATGATGTACTAATTTCAAAAACAAAGAACTACTTTAACAGTTATTTGTTTTATACATACTGAATATTTTATTTACTACTCTTATGCCTTATTCTGTTCTTTCAATTAATCTCGAAAGATCGGAATCTCGCTCACTTTGGAATGCAACTTCTGTTATTTCATGTTATGAAGCCTCCTGTTTTATGCATTTTTTATATATGTGGTGATTCTTGAGAACACAATCCCCCACATATAATGATAGTTACCTGTACTTTTTTTTTTTATCCTTTATAAATTCTTCTTATTTGCTTGCAAAATTAATATTTATGTTAATCATACTTGGATGATAAATTCTGCCAGATACCAATCCCAGCTTACCACCATCATTACACCAAATTTAAAACTAGCAGGTGTATTTATTTCGCATCCCTCTGCTCGAAAGGAAGGCTTTCTACTATCATTGAGAACTTTTCTCCTTAATCTCTCCTTCTTATCCCTCATACTCCGCAATAAATGTTTATTTATCTTGCTCTCCCATTTTTAACCACCATCATCACCTAGCAACTGTCTCAGATTTGTAGGGTTTTTTTTTACTTCTCGCTTAAAATGAGTGCCAAAAACTTTGCATTCATATTATAAGAAAATTCCTTTATTTTGAAGTAGTTTGCCTGAATCGGGCTATTTTTTCCAAATCTTCCTCCCTATAGTTAACTAGAATTCCTATTTTGCATTCTTCTTGCACATTATAATCACTGTACATTATCAGGAGGGAGGGAGGGAGGTAGAGAGAGAAAAACAGAAAGTAGAGAAACAGATATCATAATGCATAACAGGCATTATGATATCTGGCCATTTGTATGCAGATTTTCACTGCAGTGTTGCATTTGGTTATTTAATACAGGTAAATTGATTTAGCTAATGTGATTGGTTGAGTGGATAGCATCTCCATAGTTCACTCAAAAGGTTGTGGGTTAGGTGGTAAATGAATTTCATTGCCATGTGTGAGATTACCACTGCTCTGTTTATTGGATGCCTGCAGTGGCTTGGGATAAGGGAATTTGATCTCTGCAACAGTGTTTTCTGATTACCTAACCCTTAGTCTACCTATGGTGCAAATGCTCTTTAGATTTACAACATTTCTGAATAGGAATTGCATCAAAAAATAAAAGAGTAAAAAAACATAAAAAAAAAAAAAAATATATATATATATATATATATATATATATACATACACAGTACACTGTTGAAATGATATATTTATTACCCATTTTGGGATTCAGGCATGCTATACTATAAAATCATAAAAATTTTATTTTTATGATTCACCACGTTTTTGCATATTTGTTGAAATTACTAACCATATTTATCACTGTTATAATTTCTAATTGTATTTGTTTCCTGTTATTCATAGTAACAATTAACAGAGCATGAATATAAAGCAGGAATTAAGTGTTGTGTGCCTTTTAACTTTTGGTAAGTTTTAACAAAAATATTACTTGTGAGAAAGTTTGCATGTGTCATAACTGCATGATAATAAATGAAAAGTGTTTTTATTTTTACTTAAAATTTCTTTTGAGAAATTTTTATATAGTTATTAATATTAAGTTGATAAATCACTTGAGCTATAAGGTACTGAACTCTGAGTTTTGACCTCTAGAAATTTCATTTAGGTATATTTTTGGCTACTCAGAATTGGAAATTAAATCAGTATAAAGAACAGAAATACATTTTGACAAATTGTCATTCCCATATTGGGAATGACGATTTGTCAAATGAGAATGACTTTTGTCAAATGGGAATGACTTTTATCAAAAAATCTGCACTAGATTTTTTGATAAAAGATTCTCAGACATGTGAGATAAGTGGTACTTTGGTAATATGTACAGCACACTCTACAAGTTTTTAATGTAATCCAACAAATTACAAAATTCAGTCATAAAACTCATCAGTCAGATATTTTCCATAATTTGTTGTTTATCCATCCCACTTAAAAAAAAAAAAATTACCATCTAATGCTTATGGTTCAATATGTTATGCAAGAATGAAACTAAACATTTTTGAAATTCGTGTCCTTCATTGTATTTTTCTTTTTTTTTTTTATTATTTATCATTTTGAATAATTATATCTATTCTGTATATTGAGTTATAGAGAAGAAATGGATTTGATATATGAATTATTTATCAATGTTTATTACTTATTTGAGAGGTGGTGAGAGATATTGCTTATGATAGCAGAAGAATAGTTGAAGTAGAACTTCAGCAGGAAGACAGTATCAAGGTCTGGGAAGCAGCACATTTGAGACTATTTGGAGTGAGATAGAGGCCAACAAGGGAAAATATATAGTCATCTGCTGTTGTAACCATAGGGTTGCAGAGAAAGATGTAGGTGGAATGCATCAGTAAATTAACTTAATGAGCACAGAGCAAGTAACAGTTATGGGAAATTGAACTGTGGGAACTTAGATTAAAAGGAGGAAAGAATATTAGAGATAGTGATGGAAAGGCTTTTTATTTTATTTTTTTTTTAAGAACTAGAGAGCAGTGATAGTGTGCCAACCACAAAAAGTGGCTTTGAGAAGTACTCTACAAGGAATGTTAACATGCATGAGAAGTGATCCAAGACCATTTAATAAGCATTATCAGACTATACAGTCTGATACTACTTACCTCAAACAATATCAGACTGTATACTTACCATCTGGAGGATAAATCAGGCAGGAGATTAAATGGATAAATCAGAACATGTTCTGTAGAAAAAGAAAATATTCCTTTTATAATATAAGCATAGATGTGATGAGGGAAGCTTATGAGCATTCCAAAGCATAGACAAGAAGATTGACCAGCATGGTAAGGAAGCCAAAATTAGCTGAGTAGGCCAAAGAAATTTCAGAGAGAGAGAGAGATTTCTCCCTGTGAGTAAAGGAAAGAGTGACAGTGGAAGGATAACTTGAATGAATACAGATAATAGGAATGTAATAGATCAATTATTGAGTAATCGCATTGCGAGTGTGTTATCCAGGTGAAGATAATGAAGTGGCATACTGGCCAGGTAATTGATTTGAAAATGGAGATAGAGAGAGGTGCTTGGGATATTGTAAAATCTCAATGTGAATATGACAGTAGGATTAGATGGGATGTTGGCATGTGTGTGTGTGTGTTACAAAAAGTGAGAGAGAATTACTAGTGCCTTTGACCTGATTGTTTGTTTCAGCATAAACAACCGACTGGCAAGGTTCTAAGTGATTGGAAAGAAGACAAAGTAATTACATTAGATAAAAGAGACTCCAAGATGGAGGTAACAAATTATAGACTGGTTAATATCTGAAGAGTGGTGTTTAAGGTATGAAAAAGCTGGTGAAAGTTAAAATTCTATAATGGATGAATGTGAACATGGTACCTTGTGGAGAGAGAGAGTGGAGAAGCAAAGCTTGCGAAGGAGAAATCTTGCCTTAATAATGTACTCGCTTTCTATAAAAAAAAAAAGTAACAGTCAGTGCACTAATGATGAAGCTGGACTTTCAAAGGAATGTGATAGGAAATATACAGAAATATATTGCATAAAGTGAACCATACTTTACTTCGTTTTTGAGGGTACATTTTTAAAAATGGTAATCTGCTGACCAATCCCTAGATAGTATACTGACCAGAGCCAAATGGTAAATTTTCAGGAGACTTCCAGGTGAGCTATATAATTGTTTTACCAGGTGTGCAGTTCAGTTGACAGTAATGATTCCATTTGGTTGGAAAGACCTGGGGTTTGAATCTAGAACATGAAAATCTTTTAGGGTGCTTTTCAATAAAAGTGAGTTAGCTGGTGTCATTCAGAAGTGAGAGAGTTTCCCTTTCTAGAAACTTGGGCTTTTCATTCCACAAAACAGGCAAACTTACACACACACACACACACACACACAGTTAAGTATATGTTGGCATTTGTAGTTTTAGTTGCTTCAGCTGCAATTCAGCAAACTCTGCTAGGTGTATCTTGACATTGTCTGATAGTGGTATATGGAGAGGGCACAACTGGGTCAGGATTTGAGGAGTTTAACAAAGTTCTCCTTAGCTTAGTAAAGAATGCATTATTGTATATTCTATGCCATTTCCAGTTTAAAATGGAAATGACATGGAATATACAACGATGCTGACAACCTTTCAAAATCTTCTTTATTTACTTCACAAATATGTGTGGTCTTAGTATCAACCTTAGTGTATGTCATTTCCATCACCTGCAAAAACCCACACCTGTTTTTCCTAACAAACTTGAATTTAAACTCTTTTTTTTTTTTTTTTGAACACTACTTATTACGCCCTAATGACATTTCTATCAGAGCATTTCCAATTTTGATTAAAATATCTTTTCCTGTTCTGTCAAATTCGTTTGCTGTTTCAGTATTGCTCTCTAATATCACCAATCATTCTAAACTTTTTGATATTTTTTCTTTATATTCTGATTTTCTTTACTCTAGCCTTCCTAATAGTGAGATAATCTTCCTTGAAGATTTTAATATTTGCAGTTTGAATTGGGCTTTCTTTTTTGGCTGCACTGATCTGGCAGGTGGAGATGCTGAAACCTTTGCTATCACCAATGATTTCACACAAGTTGTCATATGCTTCCTAGAATACCAATAACTTTAACCACTCTCCAAACGCTCTTGATCTCTTTCTCACCGTGGAATCGTAAGTATACTGTGATGTTGGTTGTTGCCTAGGCAATTCAGACTACAGTAATTGCAAATTTCTTCTCTAGTGGAGTGATACTCACACAGCACTTTCATTCATGTGTTGTCTATCTTATAATAATGAAAAATAGGATGATCTTTATGACTTTGTGACTCATTTCATTGGTTGGATTGTTTTCAGTTTTCTGATCTAGACATATGTGCACTGAAGGCATCACTAAAAGAATTCTTGTTGGTATGGAAACATTCCCTATTCCACTTTAAATTCTCATCCCTGGCTAAGGCCTTGGTAAAGAAGTATTCCAAAGCTATACACGAGGAGAATAAAACATATCACATATTAGGTTTTTGAAATCTCCATCTTGAAGCTCGAAATATTTGGAAGCAAATTATCTTCACATCCAAAACTGATTTTAAAAGGACCAAAAAACAGGAAATTTGTATTGTTTCCAAATGGCAATCATACTTTTTGGTCTCCTGCCAATGGTATTAGTTTAATTTTTGTCCAACCCTGTGCCCACCTCTTTTGTGTGCGGATGGTTTTCTAGTATCATTACACACAGATGAAGCAAATTACCTTGCACTTCTTATTCCTCAGGTGTTGCTTTGATAACCTTAGGGACCTCATAGATAATTTGCTGTAGTGAATGTTTTTACAATAGCATTGCACCTTCGTGTTGTTGGTTAGGACTGTGTTCATAGTTTATTATGGGGAGGGACTTTGTTATAATGTTGTTATAACATTGTTTACTATAGTGAGAGTCAACTATAAATGTTTTTCTGTCATTCTAAACTTGCAGCATTCAGGATCTCCTTTTTGCCTGAAAAAGAGATCACAGGATTCTTGTTCCAACTGGATTCTATAAGTCTTGTGTTGATAGCATTTTTCCAGTTGTTCTGAAGATTTCTGTCCTCAGAGTTAATTTTAGTTTTGTGTTGCCTTTTTTATTCTTGCCTATCTTGTAGTGTGGAAATTAGTTCATATTGTTTTTTTTTTTTTTTCCAGGAAGGATAACAAATCTTAACCATTAAATTAACATACAATTTCTCTCGCTTCATTTCTTTTTTGAGCAATGGCAAAAACTATTTAATAGAGAACTGCACTACCAGGAACCTCTTACCTAATAAACATTTGCCAGTATGGATTCCATCACTGTCACTTAACACAGTATCTTCTTGTTAAACATTACCCAACTTTAAACAAATGTTATGAAAAACTTTAGTAATCTGAAGTTGCTTTTAATATTATTATTAACATCTGACCTCCATGGAGTCAGAGACTCATCGTGGGAATTACACACTATCTCTCTCTCTCTCTCTCTCTCTCTCTCTCTCACACACACACACACACACACACACACACACACACACACACACACACACACACACACACACAAACTCATCCAACTGTTCCTTAAACTGATTCATTGTGTCTGCATTTACAACACACTCAGGCAATGTATTCCACTCACCAACCACTCTTCATGCCAAGAACCTTCTGCTCACATCCTCCTTATACAGTTGCCAGGGTTGGCCTCTTGTTCTACCCCCCCCTTTCCCATTCTATGAAAAATCTTTTCCATGTCAACTTGATAACCTCTGACTAACTTATATGTCTCAATCATATCCCTCCTCCTCCTCACAAGGCTTTGCAATTTATGTTCTCTCAACCTATTCTCATACTCCACATTCTAAAGACCACTGACCACCTTTGTGAATCTTCTCTGGACCCTTTGTAACATATCTTCATCACCATAAAAACCTAGTGACCAAATCTGTGCACAATAATCCATATGAGTCCTGATCAAAGTCTTATACAATGGTATCGTAACCTCTTTATTTCTGCATGTCAGGGTCCTCCACATTTTTGCCATTATCTGATGTAGCATCTTCACAACTTGTGCTGAGTAGTCCCTGAATTTCAGGTCCTTATCCACTCCCAGATCTCTCATCTCCTCTACCTCCTTTTAAGTTTCCCCACCATGTGTATACTTTGCATCCCATCGTTGCTTACCAAATTTCAAAACCTTACACTTTGCACCATCAAACTGATAGTTCCACTTACTTGCCCATTCATGCAATCTGTTCAAGTCCTCCTGTATGGCCATAATATCTGTCTGACCCAATTTTGCATCATTTGCAAACAACTGCATATCACCAGTTAAAGTCATCCCAATATCATTAATATACAAATTGAACAACAGTGGCCCAAAACTGACCCCTGTGGCTCACCACTAGTAGCCTTCCTCTTTCAAGATATTGCATCGGCATATACAACTTTCTGATACCTATCTGACAGCCAGTCACTGATACAACTTGGAAGTGTGTTATCCAATCCTGTTTGAGTTTATTTAACAGCTTGTCATGTGGGTGTCTATCAAAAGCTTTTGCAAAATCTGAGCATACCACTGTATATGCATCTCCCTTGTCCAAGACATTTGTCACCTTGTTATAGTACATAAGTAAGTTAATAAAACATAATCTCCCTTTAACAAACCCATGCTGACAACCACAGAGAATACTGTTGTTATCAACCCATTTCTGTATCCTAGTTCTCACCAATCTCTATTTCTTCACTACAATTCCAAATATACAGATCGGCCTATAATTTGTAGCCACAGCCTTATCACCCATCTTTATGCAGTGGAACAATTTTACTTTTTTTCCACTCTCTTGGAACCTGTGCTGTTGTAAGACTTTTATTAAACAGGCATGCCAGTGCTACTGCCAATTCCTGGAACATTTCCTTAAGAATTTTATATATATATATAAATTACTATAAATGACTATTACTATTAACTGTGAGGTTGGATATGTTCATTTTAATATAAACTGACTAAAAATCCGAGAATTATAACAAATCGAGATTTATTTGAAAACGCAACATGTTTCGTCGGGATTGACTTCATCAGGCGTTAAGAACATAGAAAGCTATTAAAAGACACTGAAAAAAACATTGAGACACTCTAAAGCTATACAATTATAAAGCTATAATATTCGACTGTAAATTACAGTTATTATGTAATTTTACTATTACATAATATATATATGTAATAGTAATATATATATATATATATATATATATGTGGCGATCAGCTTTTACTCGGTTGTTATACATTTGAAAAAAATAGATTTAATGACTCCAAGACCGAGATAACATATAAAGATTTTAATGATAAATACTACTAGTTTCGGCGTATAGCAGCCTTCTTCAGGTATTTATAAAGGAAAGGAATACTAATAAACATTGAATTATTTAAACAAAACTGGAAATTACAGGTACAAATTGCCTCACATAATCGATACATAAAAACGTTGTATTTTTCAAGTTGTTCCAACTGGCGTGCCATTGTTTGTTGCAATTGTGCGTGCAAGTTCACGTGAATGCCAATATTGAATAACTGCAGCATGGCTATCTGGGATGTTATAACTTAAATTATTATTTAAGTGGACCGGGTTCAGTAGGATTTCCCTTGATTCTACGATTTTTCTTCCAAACTCATCTTTACAGCGAAAAATATTTTCTGATATCTATTCCAGCATACAGAGTGGCTTTGTTGGTCATCATTAGGATTATTTGAGAAAAGAACATGACTGGATAATGCAGTTGCATTAGATCTTTTGTATGAGATGTCTCTCTTATGCTCTTCTATGCGTTGTTCAATAGATTTGTTAGTTTGACCAAAGTATGGGATATTGCAATCACACCACAATTTATATACTCCAGGGTACTTAAGGTTGTGATGAGTAGGTTTTGGATGGCAGATTAGAGAGCGGATTTTTGGAAGTGTGGTGAAAAAGGTCCTGATATTATATTTTTTAAGGACTTTAGCTATTTTCTTAGAGACTGTGCTAATGTATGGAATGGAGATGCTACCTTTAAAATTAATAGTCTCTGTTGTGCACTGCTTAGGAGGATTCAGAAGAAATTTCTTAATTGTTTTTTCAGAGTATCCATTTTGTTTAAAAATAAGAGTGAGGTGATTCATTTCTTTTTGTAGTTCATCTTGTTCATTTAAGAGAGAACGTGCTCTGTGTCCTAAGGTAGATATAATTCCAAGTTTTTGTGGTGGAAAATGATGAGAAAGATTATGCAGATATCTATTGGTATGCGTAGGTTTTCTGTACATAGAGATTTTTAATCTTTCAGAGCATCGTGTAAGCATAACATCCAAAAAAGGTAAAGAGTTATTATTTTCTATATCAGCAGTAAATTTTATATTAGGATGTTGAATGTTTAGATGACGAAGAAAATCTGTGAGAGCTGTGTGCCCGTGATTCCAAATAATGAATATATCATCAACATATCTTTTCCAAACTTTTGGTTTAAATGAGAAGGAAGATATGGCTTTCTTTTCAAAGTCTTCAAGGAAGATGTTAGCTAGCACTGGGGACAAAGGGTTGCCCATTGCCAGGCCTTGTTTTTGTTGGTAAATGGAGTCCTTATATCTGAAGTAACCAGAATGAATGCAATGCTTTAATAAAGTGAACATTTTTTTGGATAATTTGTCCTGTAGTAATGTAAGTACCTCGTCCGTAGGAATGTTAGTAAATAAAGATATAATGTCAAAACTAGCTAGAATATCATTATCATCGATGAGAATATCTTTAATATGAGAAACAAAATCTGTGGTGTTTTTGATGAAAGATGAAGATTTATTGGAGAAACACTTGAGGTACTTTGCTAAATATTTTGAAAGTTTATATGTAGGTGAATCAATTCCTTCCACAATTGGGCGAAGAGGGATGTTTTCTTTATGAATTTTTGGAACTCCATAGATACCGTGGGATAAGAGGATGTAGAGAGCGTAATGAGAGGCGAATATTATGAGGAAGTTCACTCGCAGTCTTTAACAAGTTGTTTGTACGGTTTTGTAATTCTCTTGTAGGATCTTCCTGAAGAATTGAATATATTGAACTATCTTCAAGTAATTGAAGCATTTTGTTGTGGTAATCTTCAGAGTTGAGGATGACCGTAGAGTTGCCTTTATCTGCAGGTAAAATAATAATGTTACAGTTCTGTTTTAGATTTTTTAGGGCTTTTCTTTCAGCCACTGAAATATTATCTGTTGGAGGTTTGGCATTATTTATAATAAAAATTGATTCAATACGAAGAAGTTTCGCCAAATGATTAGGAATGAGTGAACTTGCTTTTTCTATTTTTGTAAGAAGAGATTCTTTAGGGATAAATTTTGGTGAGGGAATAAAATTGAGACCTTTGCTAAGAATATTCGTTTCTGCATCCGTTAACATATGAGAAGATTTGTTCACTACAACCTTTTCAGGATTAATACGGGCATCACTATGACCAGATCTGTTTTGTGTCCTTATTAGATTATTAAATTTCTTGATAAGAGTATATTTATTCTTGTTTTGTATTCGTGTGGCTTGTGCTTCACTGTTAATGATAAAATCATGTAAGTTAACATTATCCATAATTTCTTCAAGTTTTTGAGTTTAAGATCTTTTAGTGCTGAACAAAAAAGCTAAACCACGTTTTGTGTCTGTAATTCTTTCGCTGAGGAGATCCATCTTAGCTTTACGATAGATTCTTTTAGCGTGTTCCGTTGTTATCTTTTCTTTAAAAGAGATGAAATTGGGAAAAACTGCATGGAACTTACAACGTTTGAGGAAAACTAACCTGTTTATTTTCAATCCTATTTTCTTCAATGTTCTTTTAAAATTCCTTTGTATTTTCATTAGAGACGCCTCGTCATTTAGGCTATAGATGTGGCGATCAGCTTTTACTCGGTTGTTATACATTTGAAAAAAAATAGATTTAATGACTCCAAGACCGAGATAACATATAAAGATTTTAATGATAAATACTACTAGTTTCGGCATATAGCAGCCTTCTTCAGGTATTTATAAAGGAAAGGAATACTAATAAACATTGAATTATTTAAACAAAACTGGAAATTACAGGTAAAAATTGCCTCACATAATCGATACATAAAAACGTTGTATTTTTCAAGTTGTTCCAACTGGCGTGCCATTTTTCCACCACAAAAACTTGGAATTATATCTACCTTAGGACACAGAGCACGTTCTCTCTTAAATGAACAAGATGAACTACAAAAAGAAATGAATCACCTCACTCTTATTTTTAAACAAAATGGATACTCTGAAAAAACAATTAAGAAATTTCTTCTGAATCCTCCTAAGCAGTGCACAACAGAGACTATTAATTTTAAAGGTAGCATCTCCATTCCATACATTAGCACAGTCTCTAAGAAAATAGCTAAAGTCCTTAAAAAATATAATATCAGGACCTTCTTCACCACACTTCCAAAAATCCGCTCTCTAATCTGCCATCCAAAACCTACTCATCACAACCTTAAGTACCCTGGAGTATATAAATTGTGGTGTGATTGCAATATCCCATACTTTGGTCAAACTAACAAATCTATTGAACAACGCATAGAAGAGCATAAGAGAGACATCTCATACAACTGCGTTATCCAGTCATGTTCTTTTCTCAAATAATCCTAATGATGACCAACAAAGCCACTCTGTATGCTGGAATAGATATCAGAAAATATTTTTCGCTGTAAAGATGAGTTTGAAAGAAAAATCGTAGAATCAAGGGAAATCCTACTGAACCCGGTCCACTTAAATAATAATTTAAGTTATAACATCCCAGATAGCCATGCTGCAGTTATTCAATATTGGCGTTCACGTGAACTTGCACGCACAATTGCAACAAACAATGGCACGCCAGTTGGAACAACTTGAAAAATACAACGTTTTTATGTATCGATTATGTGAGGCAA
Source organism: Typopeltis vanoorti (assembly GCF_054136105.1). Classification (NCBI taxonomy): domain Eukaryota; kingdom Metazoa; phylum Arthropoda; class Arachnida; order Uropygi; family Thelyphonidae; genus Typopeltis; species Typopeltis vanoorti. Next base: position 81,524,913 of record NC_143554.1, read on the forward strand.
TTTGTACCTGTAATTTCCAGTTTTGTTTAAATAATTCAATGTTTATTAGTATTCCTTTCCTTTATAAATACCTGAAGAAGGCTGCTATATGCCGAAACTAGTAGTATTTATCATTAAAATCTTTATATGTTATCTCGGTCTTGGAGTCATTAAATCTATTTTTTTCAAATATATATATATATATATATATATATATATATAAGCACAATTCCATTGGCCATATAGCCAATTTTTTAAAAGCCAACATTTAAACGTAGTCTTATAAAGTGGAAAACTTCATTTTTCTTATAAGTTGTGTTCTTTTCAATCCTATTTTTATTTTATTTTTTTTTAATATTTGACCCACACGTGAAAGGTTGCATTGTATAAATCTCCTGAACATTTTGCTTATTATGCTCATGATGTTTTACATTATTATATATACTGAGTAAATTTCGTAAATAGAAATAAGTTTTTAACATGATAAAATATGTATATATATATATACATATGTATGTGTTTGCATTTCTTAATGCTGCAACTGTAAGCTTAGTATTATCAGAACCACCATGTGGTTAAGCAGTAGCAAAACGAAAAGAGACATACATATATACATATGTATGTCGGTCTGGTTGGCTGAGTTGTTCGCGTATCCGCTCTCCAGCCAAAAGGCTGCGGGTTTGAATCCTGCTGTGGGCATGGATGCATGGATCTGTGAAAATACTAGTAGTGGTTGTGGGCGGTATATATGGCATTGGTGCAGTTGCAGTTCGTTGTAGTTGGTGGAGACAGAGAGTTGTAGAGTAGGTAACCTCCCTGGATGAGTCTTTGTGCCTCCCTGGAGGTGATTTGTTATCCTTCTTAGGAAAAGAATATGGGCTAATTTCCATGCTACAAGATTGGCAAGAATGAAAAAAAGGTAACACAGAACAGGAATTAATGTTGCAAATGTTTGATCATGTCTGGCAAGAGGGCTGATTGAGTGAGTCTTAATACATGGCTTCACGTCTAACTTCTGCACCTGTGCAACTAGATTGCCCTCTCTCTCTCTCTCATTGCACAGTGTGTGTGTGTGTGTGTGTGTGTGTGTGTGTGTGTGTGTGTGTGTGTGTGTGTGTGTGTGTGTGTGTGTGTGTGTGTGTGTGTAATGACAGATATTTACTTTGTATGCTCCAAAGAAGTCCAAGGACTCATTGAGGGTGGGCCGTTTTAGTCACTCATGCTTCTCATCGAACACATTCACTAGAGTTGCACTCACAACATCTAGGGAATGTTTTCATAACAATAAAAAACTGTTTGAGTGATGCATTCATTTCAGATGTATGAATCAGAAAATTGAAAACAATAATCCAACATTCACCATGTCACAAGAAGAAGAAGAAGAACCTGGATATCACATGCTTCCTAACAATATCTCTGGCCAGTTTTCAGAGATGATCCCCAAAATGATCTCCACCATCCATAAGATACTTGTTTCCCCTTACTAACTTATGTTTTTTTTTCCTATGATATCTTCTCTCATCTGACTATTCCTCAAATTTTGAAGGACCACATTTTAGTTGGTCCCCAAAAGCACAATTCCATTGGCCAGTTATCATCTCAATCACCTGCCTTTGGATCTTTTAAAATGTCTCCCCATTTCTTGAGAGTCCATATAGCCATACCTGCATACAGTAATCCAAACATGGTCTTATCAAAGCCTTGTAAAGTGGAAAACTTCTTTTTTCTTATAAGTTGTGTTCTTTTCAGTCCTGTTTTTTTTTTTTTTTTTTTTAAATATTTGACCCACACATGAAAAGGTTGCATTATGTAAATCTCACGTAAACATTTTGCTTATTATGTTCATGATGTTTTATATTATTATATACACCGAGTAAATTTTATAAATAGAAATAAGTTTTGTTACATGATAAAATATGTATATATATGTATGTGTTTGCATTTCTTAATACTGCAACTGTAAGCTTAGTATTATCATAACCACCATGTGGTTAAGCAGCAGCAACTGCAGCATAACGAAAAGAGACTTAAATGCATTTAAGTAGTCTTCCTGCAGTTTCTACCACTTAATTTATTACACACACACACACACACACACATTCATGCAGTCACAATTCACATTCACTCTTCACTGAAGAACAAGTTCTCTAAGTGATTAACACAGTAGTATTGAAGTGCATTCTGTCTTACAGTTACAGATCCTTTCAACCATGTCTTACTTACATCAACGTAGTGATGCACAATATCTTCTACACTATACTTATTGACTCATTTGCAATAGCAGACCCCTCCCCCTCACTCCTGTCATACTATGACAACAGACAGAATCTTCACTTTTTATCTAGTCCTTCTTTTTTCTGCCTCACTTAATTCTTTCATATCTTCTCTCATAGTATGTTTCAGATCATTCTTTCTGTTAACAGTCATATCATCCACTTATTTTAGTTGCTTACATATTGCTTTGGTCATATTGCAAATCCTTGTGCTGGAAAACATACTTTCATTGCCCACTCATCTAGTATGTCCCTAATTGTGGAATCACCAAATATATTACTATATCCTTCTTTTATCAATTTCTTTGTATTTTGTTTCTTGTATCATCTTTGCTAATCAGAATGGATAACAAAGTCCAAAAGTTTGATGATGTGAGAAGGAAAATGTTGTTTAAGTAAATTAATGGCATCTGTCAAAGGAATGTTAGTGAAAAGTGATACTATATCTAAGCTAGTCATAATATCTGAAGGGGTCTTAACAAGGTTCACAAATTTAATTTTTTTTTTTAAATGCAGAGAGTTCTTAATATGTAAAGTAGATTTTCCAGTGAAGGTAGATAATAGTATAGACAGGTATATATATATATATATATATATATATATATATGTATATATATATATATTTACCTTCTAGTAAACTCAAAATATCAATATATAGAAAGCCCACACATACCAATAGATATCTGCATAGTCAGTCCCATCACTTTCCTCCTCATAAGCTTGGAATAATTTCCATCTTAGGACATAGAGCCCGTTCTCTCCTGGATGACCTAAATGAACTTCTTACAGAAATAAACCATCTTTAAACTTCTTTCGAAGTTAATGGATATTCCAAGAGAATTGCTGAAAGATTCCTTCTTAATCCTCCTAGACGTCGTTCAGAAGAAACAAATAGATTCAAAGGCAATATATCTATTCCTTACATAAGTACAGTTTCACATAAATTAGCAAAAGTTCTAAGAAAATACAATATCAGAACCTTGTTCACTCCTCTTCCAAAGATCCGTTTCTTAATAAGCCACCCAAAACCTTGTCATCATCAACTCAAATACCCTAGTGTATATAAAATATTGTGTGATTGTGATATTCCTTATTTTGGGCAGACAGACAAATCTGTCGAATTGCATATGGAAGAACACGAGGGACATTACTTACAAGAGACAGCGAGCCAGTGCATTATCGAGTCATATCCTTTTCTCGGCTAATCCTAATGATGAAAACCAAAGTCACAAAGTCTGCTGGGAAAAATCTACTAACATCTTCCGTTGCAATGATGAACTAGAGAGAAAAATCGTGGAATCTAGAGAAATCATCTTCATTCCTGTTCGTCTAAATAATAACTTGAGCTACAACCTTCCAGATTGTCATTCAGCTGTAATCATGTACTGGCGTTCATGAGATGCTACTAGCACGCACTTTCCCAACAATACAACTAACGAAAGAACAGCTTTAAATAAACCATAATGATTTAATGTCAATTATGTATAGAGAGAGACTCTCTATGATGTTCATAGTTTATTTAAGTTTTAGTGTTTTTTCTTTTTTCTTTCTTTTATAATGTCACCTGATGAAGGCTGTTACAAGCCGAAACTAGTCGTGTTTTTATGTTAAAACCTTTTTACTTAAATCTCGGTTCTAGTCATTCAATTCTTTATAAAAATATGTAGGTTAACCGAGTTAATGATCATTCTTTCATATATATATATATATATATATATATATATGGAGTAGCCAATGCAATATACTACTGGTCTTAATGGAACACTAGGTTTATGGATCTTTGGAAGACTGTATAATCTTGGAGTATGAGCATAAAGAGCTTGAGCCTGGGTGGCCAAGTGGTTAGCATATCCACTCTCCATCCAGAAGGCTGTGGGTTCGAATTCTGCCGTGGGCATGGATGTTTGTGATTGTCTTTGGAAATACTAGTGGTGGTGGTCAGCTGTAGATGCCTTTGGTGTAGTTGAGATCAGTTGGAGGATTGAGTGGTGGAGACAGAGTTGTAGATGAGTCCTCCCTTGATGAGTCTTTGGACTCCCTGGAAGTGTGAAGTAATAATAATAATAACAACTAGAGATGTTATTAATCAATTTATTAAGTTTATTAATTCAGCTAGTAGTTAGGATCAGACAAGAGGGGATGATAAGTAGAAAAATCGCAAAGCATTAAGAAAATCTTCTTACAGTATTCTTTTCTATCTTGTATGCCTCCCACTTTTCCTTTTTCAGCTTTAGTGATAATGAAATTATTATTTTTCTTCAGAGGTTTAAGAGCTTAACCTAACAGTTCAAACCTAACAATTTCTGGAAATTGTTAGGTTTGAAGGAAGTAGTTTTATTTTGAAGAGAATCATGGCAGTTTGAAAGCAGACCTTTGTTGGAGGTCTCGGAAAGAACTGAATGAAGGCCTTTATCTATAAGATGAAAAAAAAAAAAAAAGTCCATAATAGGCAATTTTCTTGGAGAAACTTGTTCATGATCTTTGGACAAGATAAAAATTTCATCCTAAGTAAGAGAACATCCAGATACATTGCCGACCTGGTTGGCCAAGTGGTTAGCATATCTGCTCTCGACACGGTGGAAGTCCTGAATGGGAACCTCCTTTGGTGTCATTGCACCACATTGGATGTTTTCAGTGTCGCTGAAGTGCTTCCCTTTCAAGGCACACTTTATCTTTGGGAAGAGGAAAAAGTCTGCTGGAGCCAAATCAGGTGAATGGGGGTGGAGGGATGCTCAATCACACAGATCAACTTTGAAACCAGAAGCTGCTTCACAAGCAGCACACAATGTGCGCACAAAATGAACAGTAATGCACCTGTTTCTATTGAACAGGTGCATTGCTGTTCAATAGAAACCAATTGTTGTGGAACATTTTTTCCTTAATGACACCAAGCTATACAGCGAGTAGCCTAGTGGTTATTCACCTGTCATGGGCAACAATTTCCCTAGCTTTCACCACATTTTCATTTGTCCATGCAGAAACTGGCTGTCCACAGCACAGTTCATTCTCCAGGGACCAGCAGAACACATGTGCATGGCTCAGACAGTCATCGGACACACTCCACTCGCACACTCTTACTTCAGTGGTTGCTACATGAAAACTGCTATATCACCCAACTCAAAAGTTGCACCCTACAATTACAACACACTCAAGCAGTCAAAACTATAAATACATTTGTTACTTTTTACAGAACAGCCCTTATTCAAAGGGCTGTTCTGTAAAACATCAATCTCATTACTTAATAAGCACATTGTATATGTACTATATTTAACAACAATTATTATTTAATTAGAGACACTTTAATGAAAATGACCCTACATAATGAAAAACATCCCCCCCTCCCAAACCATACTGCATACATGCTCATAAAACAGTTTTATGTAGTGCCAATCTAACTAAGTAAATTTGTCCTAATATTCTCTTTCAAATTTTCATTTGCAGAAATGACGTGATAACACCTATTTATAATGCAGTCATTGGGTGCAGAAAGCAAACAGTTTATTTAAATAAAGATGTATATGCATACACACACACACACATATAACTTGAAGTCAGTTTGAATTGCATTTAACATTCTTAAATCATTAGGACTGTTCACAAATGCTAATATTACAAAATTATACCAAGAAAGTTGGAACTAATATGCCTCTAGTACTCCTAATTCTTCTTTTCTTTTTGCGAACATATGGCTCTTCATAATCTTCAAGATCAGTGTCAGGATCTTCAACATCTGGTACATCAAGATGCTCTACAGACTCCTCAAATTCTTTGTACCAGGAATCTTTAGAATCTTCAGTAATCTTATCAGCACCTTCTCCATCATCAAGACGGGCAACTGCATTTTCCAACATGCTAATTTGATGACCTTCTAATTCACTGAGGTCAACATCTCTAATTCTCCTGGTTAAATAAAAGTCATTCATCAAATACTGCCTTCTTTTCTTTCTCCATCTCCTAGCTGGATAAGTATAAAGCTGGCCTTCTGCTTGTCCTGGCATCCTTTGCCATTTCTGCATCCATAATGAACAGTCACTTTGGGCTACTCCTGTCTGAGCATCAAGAAAAGGCAACCTCATCTTCCTTTCCAAACAAAGTCTAGTATTATAACTTGCTGAATTTTCAGTGGCATCTTTGTAAAATGGATCATTTAGGATACTTTTCAATCGTGCAAGACATTCCGGTCTTACAGTCAGTGTATCAGCCGCCATTGATCTTCAATGCCGCATACGGTAATCCCTCATTCCCCTCTTGGAGAACCCTTCTATCTTGCAGCAGATGCCTCGAATGATACTATTGCAGCTGTGATAGAACAGAAAAAGAGAGAAGAAATTAGACCCATTGCTTTTCTAAGTAGAAAACTATCTGCATCAGAAAAAAATTACTCAGTTATTGAAAAGGAAGCACTAGCTATTGTACATGCCTTAAGGAAATTCAGATACATGTTACTAGGACAAGAAATTTTTCTAAGATCAGACCATAAACCCCTAATCTTTTTATCTTTCATCGTGGATAAAAAGGTTAGGGGTTTATGGTCTGATCTTAGAAAAATTTCTTGTCCTAGTAACATGTATCTGAATTTCCTTAAGGCATGTACAATAGCTAGTGCTTCCTTTTCAATAACTGAGTAATTTTTTTCTGATGCAGATAGTTTTCTACTTAGAAAAGCAATGGGTCTAATTTCTTCTCTCTTTTTCTGTTCTATCACAGCTGCAATAGTATCATTCGAGGCATCTGCTGCAAGATAGAAGGGTTCTCCAAGAGTGGGATGAGTGAGAACAGGAGATCTAGTTAATGCTAAATTTAAAGATTTATGGGCAGACTCTTGTTCCTTTCCCCATACGAACTTTTCTCCCTTTTTAGTCAACTTAATTATGGGCTCCATTATTTGAGAACAATTTGGAATAAATTTTCTATAGAAGTTTACCATTCCTAAGTACCTTCGTACTTGTCTCACGGAGGTGGGTATTTTAGCTCTTAGAATGGCAGAGATGTTTTCTTGAGTAGGGATTATTCCAGCCTCACTGACAACATGTCCTAGGTATTCAACCTTTCTCATGAAGAATTTACATTTTGAGCCCTTCAATGATAGACGTGACAAATTTAATCTATTTAACACATTATCTAAAATTTCTTCATGTGATGTTAAATCTGGGGTGTAAATTAATAGGTCATCTTGGAAACATATGACTCCCTTTCCTAACATGTCTGAGAGTACAGTGTTCATCAGACATTGGAAACTCATAGCTGAATTTCTGGCCCCCTGAGGAAGTCGACAGAGTTGGTATTTTTGCCATCGAGTGGTAAAGGCAAAAAACTGTCTGTCCTGTTTTCTAAGAGGTATCTGGAAATAGCCAGAGTTTAAGTCTAGTTTTGAGAAATATTTTGCTCCTTCTAGACTAGCCAGGAGCTCTTCTATGTTACATAGAGGAAAGTCAATGGGCTTAGTGACCTTATTAATCTCACGCAGATCTAATATAAATCTGAGACTTCCATCAGGCTTTTCTACTAATAAAAAGGGACTATTCCATCTGGAATTAGATTTTTCTATGATCCCAGCCTTCTCATAATCATTCAGAAGGATCTGAAGTCTATCTAGATATTTAAGAGGGGTTTTGTACTGCTTAGTATAGATAGGCGTGTCTGAAGTGATCTCAATGGAATGCTCTACCTTGTTTGTACAAGTCAATGAGCTAATATCTTCAGTGAACGTTTGAGGGTATTTTTGAAAGATTAATAGAATGAAATTCTTTATTTCTGCTCTATCAGTTTTTGATTCTGTTAAATTAAGAGCTTCGTGCAATAATTTTCTTTTCTTATCACTCAATCCGTCTTCAAGGTTTAAGGTCTCAATCTCCATCTTGTCACATAGTTTCCTTTCATTGTCTTCATTGTATATTGACTTATGACTCACGCCACACAAGGAGATGGTTTCAGAGGCAAAGTCACACATGAATTTATTTTTCTCTAGGAAATCTAGTCCTAGTATGATTTGGTCATTTGTGTCAGCAACTTCAGGAAGGATAATGAGATCATGTGAAAACTTTACTGGAAAACAAGGTATGGAAATTTCAGCATTTAATTTTCTTGTAGCAATCAGTTCAATTTTAGCAACTCCTGTGATTTTTACTGGTCTCTGAATCAGGATGATGTTATCAGAAAAGTCATCAACAAGTTTATTCACCATAGAGTTAGAAATAACTGATATATGGGCTCCAGTATCTAACAGAATATTGCACGGAATTTTTCCAATCAGACCTTGTACAAGGGTTAAAGGCAATTTGCCATTCTCCTTGGCCATCGTTACACTTTGCATTCTATGGAAATCGTAGTCTAGTGAATCTGGTTTGTTAGTTAAGGTGATAGAGTTATCTTCATTGACTTCCTCATTCTTAATTTCTTTCCCTTTTTTACAGTTTGAAAGACATTCAAGAATTGGTGAAGGTGTAACTTGATCATTACAATCTTGAGTGAGTGATTGTCTTATGGAGCATATTTGTTGCATTTCTTCCAATATTTTCTCTCTTTGCTTGGCCAGACTGTAACATGCTTCTAAATTGACAGCCCTTTTTTTTGTAAATAACCTCTCTTAAATTTTTATGCAGTCCCAGTCGAAATTGTTGAAAGACAATCCAATTTAAGTGAGGCCTTTCTGTAGGGGACACCCTCGTAGATCTAGCAATGTTCATCAATCTGTTATAATAATTAGTCACATCTTCCTTGTCATCTTGCATGCACTTGTGGAGTTCTGTAAGGGTTTTAATGTAGCACCTAGTATGGGAAAACTTAGTAATTAGTTCATCCTTAAACTTCTTGTATTCTAAGGTTTCTCGAAGTATTGGAGATGAATGCAAAATTGTCTTTGCTTTACCTATCAATTTACTTCTAATCAGAACTAGCAGTTGAAAATCAGTCCAACCTGCAATTTCTCTAAGCTTTTCAACATAGGTAAAGAAAAATAGTACATCATCTGATTCTTCACCTGAATATTGGGGAAAAACCTGTTGCGGGTTTACCGTACGAAAGAATTCACTGTCATTCATTTCAGAGCTTGATGTGACAGCCATAGTGATTAACAAATTACTAATTCAATTAATATAATCTTTCTACTTTAAAATAAACTTTTATTTTTGCCTGACTCCAGATTATAACCAGTTCACTGTGATTTATTTATTTCACTTTCTAAAATTACAGGGAGTATTTCTATGATTGCTATCATCAAAATTAAGTTCAATTTCTTAACTTACAGTTGTTAAATTTAATTTCTAACGTTTAAATCACATCCTGTCGACTGCGCCATTTGTCGTGACGACTCTTGTCCTTCGAGTCCGTGGTCTTATTTCAAGTCACTTATCTATAAATTAACTAATTAACAATTGGTCACCAATCTTAAAATAGGGAAATTTATATTTATACTGCGCCACCCTATCTTAGGTTAGTCTATATAAATAGTAGGACCAATCTTCAATTAGCTAGCAGTCTTCTCATTTACTCTGGCCGAATTAACTATCATTCAAATTGGGGCACCCGCGAGATTCGATTATTTTAATGAACGGTGCAATAAAAAGGAATTCAGGCAAACACAATATTTAGATTAACAAAATAAAACATTTAATATATGATATATAACAAGTACAATAATTCTACTCTTAAATGAAACAATACAAATAACTCAATACAACTTGCTAAGTCTCTCATTCCAGTTCGATGTTCTAAATTCTCAAAAACAATTTGCAACTTCAAAAACATATTTTCTTAACTCAGATTAAAATAACAAACTTCACATTTAATCTGTCTCTACAAATCTGTCAATACAATGTTCAAATTCACAGCAAGCACTAATCCAGGTAGACAATATTCCAAGCAAGTTTATTCCGGACTTTGAGCATCGGAGATATATTACAGTTAATGCTAGAATAGACGAACATATACAATTACTCTTACCGGATAAAATCTTCAATACGTCAAGTTATTGCGAGGACACTTATGAATTAACTTAATTACATCAGCGGAACATACATAATAAAATCCTTCTACGATTACGGCATTAACTTTACTTCATAACAACAGCTGTTTTCACTTGTAACATTAAACTTTTTGATTCACTACTTTTTGGTTCATTTCCGAACACTATTTTCATGAATTCCTGCCCTAAAGAATTTATAACCTTCTTTTACTTCTTTGCTTGTATGCTACCTTCCTTCTGGTTCCGCAAAGCTCTTTCCTCTCTCCCCTTACTAATCCTCTCCTATTTCTTCATATATGACCTTCACTCCCCCTTACGTTCGAATGCCACGCTCTCTTCATTCGTGGTTGTTTACGCGTGCGTCTCCATGACAACAGACTAAACGTAAACATTTCGCTAATGTAATGTATGCTCTGTTACTACTCTTACATGAATGATTACATAACATTAAATATTTGACAAATAAGAACAACAGAATATTTAAGCTACTTCTTTAACTTTTTGATTACGTATACAGTTAAATATAAATTAACACTTTACGTTACAACACATATATTTAGTTATACAAAATTCTATACATATTATTATTTTATAAATTAATAGCAGGTCAGGTTTTCAGTAAATATTTAATTAGTAATTCTTAATTAAGGAATAATAAACAATTTTATATAAACCATGATTAATATTTAAATAGGCAATGTTAAATGTGAATGAAAATAATAAATTACATAACATAGCTTCATTCACAATTTAACACCATATAAACTTTGTGAAAATGCTCACCCCTCCAACACAGAAAGTACATACCTAATTACATAAAAGTGAATTACTGCAAGCATCATAACACGTGTGAAATACTGCCCAGCATGAATGTTAAAGTGAGAGACCCAGCTTTTATTTTGAATGCTGAGAAATCTGTGGATGTTGTATCTGTTAGAACAGGAGAAATTCATAGCAACTATTATGCTAGGAAGAGAGAACTCATTTTACTCTGGTATTTTACTTTAAATTTCATTTTATCACCAGTGATTGAGTTAAAAAAAAATGGAAAGAAAATATGAATTGATTCAGCCAGTGAGGAAAACAGTAAAGTTTGTGATTTTTCTATACTTACACTGTGCAAATATACCAGATGATTGGATTAGAGAATTCCAGATGATTGTAGTAGAGCAGGAGGACAATAACTTAGTAATTGTCTCTAAAAATAAAAAGGGGAATAAATCTGATTGTGGGAATTACTAGCATAATTCTTCCCTGCAACACTAGTAAGGAGAGTCCTGCTGAATGTTCCAAGTAAGATTTATACAATTATACTAGTAAATAGGCTAAGAAAAATTATTGAAGAGAATGGGAGATAAAAAAAATAATAATAAGGCAAAATAGGAATTGTTAGGATCAGAATTTTACTTCACAGAATTGAGAAATCATGAGAGTATAACAGAGATTTAACCTTTGCAGATCTGAGAAAAAAGCATGTAATGAAGTGCTGAAAGAAAAGATGTTGAAAACGTAACTTTATATGGTGTAAAGAGAACATTATACAGAGCAATGTGTATACATCTATACTTAAAACTTAAGTTAAAATAACTGTTAAAATTGAAGGAAATGCAGGAAGATGATTTGATCTAAAATTAGGTATTAAGACAAGGGGGTGCACAGTATTTCCACTGTTAGACATCATGTGTATAGATTCCATTTTGAAGGAAAGTACATTAAACCAGATATCTAAATCAGATATTCACTTCAGCACTCCACTTTTGCAGATGATGTTATACTCCTAAATAAATCAACTACATAAATTGTTTCTCTGGAATGCGAATGTACTATTGTGGTTGTTTTTTGAAGTAAGTGCTGTCACGATATTGTGTATTTTGTTTACCAAGAAGATGGGGTGGATGCATGCATAATGGTGGAAGACAAGACGAAGCTAAGTTTTCATTACTGTATTTAGTTTTATTTCATTTTATTTAGTGTACTTAATGTTTTGTTTTGCTTGTTTCTTATTTATACTTTTCTTATTTATTTATACTCCCTAATACTTATTTAGCGTTTATTTTTGACACTATTTTGAATAATTAATGATTACGCTAGTAGTCCCTCGGCAGTAACGAATGATGGGGGATTCAGCTACAGTCGCAAATGGCATGTCGCCAAGTCCTCTGCCATTTAGGCACTGTATTATAAGCAATATAATAAGGGAGTTTGTGGCATGCAGTATTTGTGGCCTGTATGCGTCTCAGGAATTGGATATCTGGCTTGTGAGAGAGGGGGGGGTGCATGTGTGGTTAAAGTGCAGGCAGTGGGAGGAAATAAATGCAGCAGATATCTCAATAACCGAACTTGTTGCTCCAAGAATGGGAAATGAATACAGGAAGACGAGTAGTGTGATAGGAGAGAATGAAGAAAAAAATGTGAATGAGAAAATAATAGTTGATAGTGTAGAAGGCATGAGTGACTGTGAAAGTTTAGGAGATGGTTTTGTTTGGGAGAGTGAATTTCGATTTAGAGTGACTGACCTGCAGAGGAAGATAGAGGAGCTGAAAGTGGAGGTGGAATGTCTTGGGAGAAGTATGATAAGTATGAAAGATGAGAATGGAAGAGATGAATGCAAGGCAAATCGGAGTAAGGGAGAGAGAGAGTTTTGGGAATGATAGGAGAGGAGAGAAATTTGTGAATGATAAAAGAGGAGAGAATGGAATTGGACATGGAAATGGCAATGGAGAGAATGGAAACAGGAGAGAGAGGTATGGGAGTGCTAGAAGAGGAGAAAATGGAAACAGTAGGAGAGAGAGGGGTATGGGAGTGCTAGAAGAGGAGAGAATGGAAACAGTAGAAGAGAGGAAATGAGAGAGAGGTATGGGAATGCTAGAAAAGGAGAGAATGGAAACAGTAGGAGAGACGGAATGAGAGAGAGAGAGAGAGGCATGGAAGTGCTAGAGGAGGAGAGAATAGAAACAGTAGGAGAGACAAAATGAGAGAGAGAGGTATGGTAGTGCTAGAAAAGGAGAGAATGGAAACAGTAGGAGAGAAGGAATGAGAGAGAGAGGTATGGGAATGCTAGAAAAGGAGAGAATGGAAACAGTAGGAGAGACGGAATGAGAGAGGGGTATGGGAGTGCTAGAAGAGGAGAAAATGGAAACAGTAGGAGAGAGGTATGGGAATGAAAGAAGTGGAGAAAATGGAAATAATAGGAGAGAGGGAATGGTAAGAGGTATAATGTATGGGGACTCAATGATCCATGGTTTTCAAGATAGGATGTGTGAGGAGTGTTTGCCAGAAGGAACGATAAAAAGGGTGGCTTTTGCAGTTAAGAGAGGTGAAAAGGTAGATGAGATGATTGTGATAGTGGGAACAAATGACTTGAGTGGTGGCGTAAATAGGGCAGCGAGAGATATGAGATTCTTGCTTGAGGTGGTACAAAAGAAGACACAGAGAGGAAAGATAGTGTGTGTTGCCTAGGTGTGATAAAGACGAACTGAGCAGAAGAGCAGTAATATTGAATGACATAATAGCTAGAATGTGTGACAAGAGAGGACTGGAATATGTGGATGCTTGGAGTGCGTTTGAGGACAAAGAGGAATTGTATGCAAGAGACTGCTTGCATTTGAATGAGGAAGGATGTAGGCATCTGGAGAGATTGCTGTTCTGAAAAAGTCAGTGTGTCCCAGAGCGGATGGTAGCAGGGGTGGCCTCTTGTGGGAATGGGTACTTGGGAGAAGGGGGAATGACATCAGGTAACTCTGACTCCAGTGGAGTCTAGAGTGGATAATGCTGGGTATAGAACCAGCGGCATTTATATGCTATATACTAATGCCAGGAGTATCCGGAATAAGGGAGAGGAATTGGTGGCACAGATAGCATCAGCCTGGCCAAAATTATTGGGATCACTGAGACGTGGTTGACAGAAGAGGATATAATAACAGGAATAGAAGTCGCTGGATACAGCATTTTTCAGCAGGATAGTAAGGGAAAGCGATGGAGTACTCCTTATGATAAGTGACGACCTGTGTCCTCTAAGAGTGGAGACTTTGGAAGGCAGTGACACTAATGATTTTGAAAGCATATGGTGTGAAGTAGAGGTGGGCAAGACAGGATATTTAGTGGGGTGTTGCTACAGATCCAGGAGTGCAGAGGGTGGGGACCAGGAAATGTTTAGACATTTGAGTTTGGCAAGTGCAAGAAGGTTATGGGAGATTTTAACTACAATAGTATAAGCTGGGGAGAGGAAGATGCATGTAGCAATAAGGGAATGGAATTTCTAGAATTCCTGAGGGACAATAGAGGAAACAAGAGTTTCAAGGGTTTGGGATTTGGTTATAACATCAGAAGAGTTGATAATCTGAGATCACATCTCTCCCACCAGTTGGAGGTAGTGACCATATGGTTTTGACTTGGAAAATTAATAGACATGCAGGAGTATCAAAGAGACGGGAACGTATGTGGAATTATAAGGCAAGTGATTATAATAGTCTAAGACGTCAACTTGGGAAGTTTCATGGAGGGAGGAATTGGAAGGCCGGGATATCATTAGTGCGTGGGAAATTATGAAAGAATATTTGTTAGCAGCAATGGTAAGTTGTATACCACGAGTGAACAAGAGGACACAATTTGGAGTAAATGGATGACAAACAATATTAAACAGGAATTGCATGCGAAAAAGAGGCTGTGGAAGAGATATAAGGAACAGGGGAAGAGAAGATGCATGAAGAGTATAAGACACAGGCCCGAAGAGTGACTAGTATGGTAAGGAAGACGAAACTGGAATATGAGAGGAGATTAGCCCTAAGATCCAAAGAAAATCCTAGGGAATTTTTTAGATATGGGGCCAGTAGGAGGAGAAATGACCGTGGAAGGATGATATTGTGGGATAAAAATGGGAATAGAGTGACTGATGCAGAGGACATAGTAGAATTGTTCAATGAACAATTTATTGGAGTAGTTCATCCTGGAGGAGTCAGTTTTAATGTTAGAGGGATACTGCAGGTTCGAGGTTTAGAGGTACAGGAGGAGAGTGTGTTTCAAATACTGATTACTCTGGATGTCAGTAAAGCTGTGGGACTTTATGGTATTTCGGCACGAGTTTTGAGAGAATGTGCTAGGGAATTGATAGTGCCTTTGACCTGGATTTTCAATGAAGGTCTGGCTGCGGGAAAGGTGCCCATGGAATGGAAGGAAGGTAAGATAGTGCCATTGCATAAGGGTGGTAGCAGACTGGAAGTGTCTAATTATAGGCCAGTTTGTGTGTCATCAGTAGTTAGTAAGATCTTGGAGAAAGTAGTGAAGGACCGTATACAGCATTGGGCAGATGAGGGTAATGTTATCTGTGAGAGTCAACATGGATTTGTGATGGGGCGCTCTTGTTTTAGAAATATGCTAGCCTTTTATGATAAAGTTACAAGCGCATTAGATGAGGGAAAGGCATATACTGCCATTTTCTTAGACTTAGCGAAGGCATTTGACAGTGTGCCACATGATAAGCTGATATTTAAGTTGCAGCACATGGGTCTGGATATCAGATTGGTCAGCTGGTTTCAGGATTGGCTGTCCAATAGGTATCAGAGAGTTGTGTATGGTGGGGCAGTTTCAAGGAAGCAGAGGGTTACAAGTAGGGTCCCACAGTGCTCAGTACTAGGACCTATATTGTTTAACCTTTATATCAGTGACGTTGCCATTGGATTGCAAGGGGATATTCAGTTGTTTATGGATGATGCGAAGCTGGGAAGGATTATTAGTAATAGTGCAGATGTGGCAGCCTTTCAAGAGGATTTGAATAAGCTAGATAGATGGGCAAATGAATGGGGATTTCGGTTTAATGCAGCAAAATGTAAGGTTTTGAGGTTTGGAAAACATCGATGGGACACTGCCTACTCTATGGGAGGAGTTATACTGGAGGAAGTAGGGGGAGACGAGATCTGGGGTTGATGATTGATAGAAACCTGAAATTTAGGGGACATATTGTAAAGGTGGTGAAGGTAACACACAGGATTGCTGCAATAATGAGAAGGACACTGACCTGCAGAGATAAAACAGTTATCATTCCGTTGTATAAGACCCTCATCAGACCACACATGGACTATTGTTCTCAGATTTGGTCCCCAGGATTTGAAGGGGATAACTTAACTGTTGAAAGGGTACAAAGGCAGATAACAAAGATGGTTTTAGGACTGTAGAATGATAGTTATGAGGTTCGGCTGAGGGAATGTGGACTGCAGAGTTTGGTGGATAGAGAGGGGTGATATGATTGAGATTTTTTAAACTGTTGAAAGGTGGTTACAGGGTTGACACTGGGGAGTTTTTTCGCTTGGTTGAACAGCGGGAAAGAGTGATAACAAAAGGCCATCCTTGGTAGTTACAAAAGGAAACTTTGAGCAAGAGGGTAAGGAGTGGTTTCTTTGCATGGAGGGTGGTTGAACTGTGGAATGCATTGCCTGATGGAGTGGTGAGAGCGAGAACGGTCAGTGAGTTCAAGGAGTGGTATAATGGACTTTGTGTTTCCCGGGGGGGTGGGGTCCCCTTGATGAGTCTTGATAGACTTTGTGTTTCTTAGGAAGGACCTCCCACCAATGAGTCTTTTGACTCCGTGGAGGCCTGAATAATAATAATAATAATATTCAATATGAACTTAACTTCACTAACATGGGAGTTGGGTTTGAGGATATTTAGTGAACGTTGTTGATTCATAATACTGTGGAAAGATAAGTAATTTTTGCTAATAATAGTGAGTTAATTTATTGTATTTATTTGTTTTCTAAGTGTGTGAGATAGACTGAGTTATTTAGTTGTAAATAAAATGTGTATATTTCCTTAATCTGTATTGTTGATATGGCACCTATGCATAGCAGAATAATGACCACCAAGATGTCTTTGTTTAGCAAGCTAAATATGTGTTATTTTATCCAGTGTGAAATTTGTGAGATGTAGTAGTTGCGAAAGGTAAAAGTTCAAAGATTTATGGAAGGAGAAAAAAACTGGTGAGCGAGTGTGTAATAAATGTTTTGAGAGTGAATGTAGAGAGAGAGAGAACAAATTATGTGATAGTACACTTGAGAGTATTATTAGTAGACTAGAAAATGTAAATATTGATGGTAATACTGAAAGTGTAGTGAAAGTTCAGGAGAACATAAAAGACCTGAATAAAGAAATAGCACACTTGCATGTAGTCCTTCACATGACAAAGTATGAGATTGAATGGCTGCAGAAACAGCAAGAGATCAGTTGAACTGAGAACACAAAAAAGCAAGAGGTCCCAAGCCAAAAAAAATTTGTAAGAATAAATAAGAGAAAGACTGTAAGCAGGTAATTTTTTACGCCGATTCTATAAGAATTTATTACCCAAGTGAAAATATTGTTTTGACAGAGGTGACAGGGACTAATGTGAGAACAGAGGTCGATTTGACGTGCATAGTATATTGGAGAATCTGAATGCAAATATAGCTGTGGGATATCGGCTTGCATTTTATGAGAATGTGCAGGGGAACTGGTGATAACCTTGACTAAGCCGTTTAATTTGAGACTCAGTTCTGGCAAAGTCCCAGGAGAGTGGAAGGAGGGCAAAATAGTTCCTTTGCATAAAGGATTATCTAAGTCTGTAGTAGCAACTTATAGACCAATTAGTATCTCAGGAGTGGTGGCAAAAGTACCAGAAAAGTTGGTCAAAAAGAGAATTCAGGAATGGGTGGATAAGAGTGTGATACTCTGAGGGCAGCATGAATTTGTGAAGAGTCGGTCATGCTTTGTAATCTACTAACTTTTTATAATAGAGTGATAACTGAATTGATTAAAGAGAAAAACTACATGATACATCTGGATTTTGCAAAGTTGTTTGATAGGATACGGGACTAGTTACTGACTGTTTCATTTATCAATTTTTCCACTACTTAATCACTTAGGGAATTGAACAATGTAGATCCGAATATAAATTAAATTATACTTTAATAAATATTTCCGATATTTTGGCAACGTCACATTGCCATTTTCAAAAGGAACTTACAAAAAAGGCACATGCATGCAGGCACTACAACACAGTAACTGAGAATGAAGATATGAAGCTATCATTCTCCTAGAAGTCCTGATGGTGCCATGTAGCGGTGTTCTTGGCCGTTGGGCTGAAGGTCTGCTGATGTATGCCTCCCAAATTTGGGGCAGTCGCATACAGCTAAATTTGTTGAGGTTTGGGGAGTTTCTTAGGGCAGAGGCTGATTCCATAAATAGTCTTTCGAATTTGTATTTGCTATGGTGTATTAGCTTTCTTCCACCGTATTCTGTGGCGTGTATCCAGAGCATGGTCTGCAAGACCAGAATGGCCGTACTTGTGAAACTGGATGTAGTCCTTGTGTTCAGAAATTCTGATATTCGCTGTCCTGCCTGTTTGGCCAAAGTACGACAGTTTACAACTGCAAGGGACCTGGTATACACTAGGTAGGTCTAGGGGAAGTGGTTGGTCTTTGGTGGAGCAGATAAGGCTAGAGGGCACCATCAGGCCTTCTAGGAGAACGATAGCTTCATATCTTCATTCTCAGTGACTGTGTTGTAGTGCCTGCGTGCACGTGCCTTTTTGTAAGTTCCTTTTGAAAATGGCAATGTGACGTTGTCGAAATATCGGAAATATTTATTAAAGTATAATTTAATTTATATTCGGATCTACGTTGTTCAATTCCCTAAGTGATTTAGAAATGCATAACCAACTTATAAGCCTGTCTACGAGAATCAACATCATCCACGGAGATACTATCACACAGAAGGCCTGCCAATACGGTAAAATGAAGTTGAAGCTGTCTAGACAATTAAATCGTCTAACTTTCCTGAAACACTGCCGGGATAATAAAGTAATCCCGAACTGTGTAAAATTCAAGCACCATTTTGTTTTGCAAAAAGCTCTCCGTATATATAACCACGCTAGCTACGCGTTGCTTCGTGAACAAATCACCGCCATGCGGTTTCTCTTAGCGGAAATTAACGAAGCTATTCGTGCTTTCGAAGATGAACTTTCGTGTACTTTAAATCACGAACTGTGGTCTATTTTACGTGGCATCTCGTTTACCGCTGCAGACAAAGAATTTGAAAAAATACAAGGCCGACAGATGAAAAAATTCGAAAAATTAAAAAAGAATTCTACCGTCAATCCAAAACTTGCTACCAATACCATAATCAACCTTTCTTCAGTCACCCTGAAGCACTCAACGCGCTTGCACGTGGCCACAACTTCGCCATTGCTCCCAGAAAAATACCCAGTGAGGATATTATGATTCAGATCGAAAGGGGAATCCGCCACCTTCCACATCAAATCGCCAATAGTGTAAGACTGGATGTAGCTTGTGCCCTTTCCAAAGCAAGACCACCAAAAACCAACATATCCACCATGGAATTTAAAGCTCTACAGGAAATGAAGAATAATAAAGAATTAGTTATCACCAAAGCGGATAAGGGAAATGCAACTGTAGTACTTAACCAAAAGGACTACAAATGTAAGCTTAATGCTCTTCTATTAGATCAGGCTACTTACCTCCCTATCGAATATAATCCCACCAACTCACAAATCAGAAAACTTCACAGGCTCCTTAAGAAAGTTACTTCTTGGCCTGTAGAAGTTACCAACAGATTAAAGCCGTTTAACTCTATACCCCCCCGTATTTACGGACTCCCAAAAATACATAAAGAAAATGTGCCATTACGTCCCATAGTGGATGACATTGATTCCCCCACATACAAATTAGCTAAACGTTTGGCCAAAGAGCTCACACACTATACTGGCAACACACCATCACACATAAAAAAAACTCAGCCCACTTCAAAGCCAGCATAGAAAACCTTACACTCCAACATACTGACATAATGGTCAGCTTTGACGTCTCCTCTTTATTCACAAATGTCCCTCTCAAGGAAACTTTAGAGCTAATCCAAGCTAAATTTTCTCCCGATATCTGATATCTGAGCCTTATTTCAGTTTGCAATGAACTCGGGCTATTTCGTTTGGCAGGGAAAATTCTACAAACAAATAGAGGGGACAGCCATGGGTTCACCACTCTCCCCACCCTTGGCCAATTTCTTTATGGAGACCTTTGAAGAAAAAGCCTTAGCCTCTGCCCCACAAAAACCAACCATATGGCTCCGCGACGTTGATGATGTGTTCACTATTTGGCCACATGGCTCTGAAACACTCCTCTCCTTCCTTACACACTTAAACAACCAACACTCCAGAATCAAGTTCACCCTGGAAAAAGAGGAAAACAACAGCTCCCTTTCCTAGACACACTAATCACCCGCCAGCCTGATGGAACCTTGGTTTTCTCAGTTTATAGAAAACCCACCCATACAGGTAGATACATTCACCAACAATCCCCCCCCCCTAACAACAATATGGAGTGGTGAAAACACTATACAACAGGGATAAACTAATCTGTTCTGACAACATGGCCCTAAACACTGAACTAAATCACATCCTCAACACTTTCTCGGCCAGTGGCTACCCCCCCCCCCCCAAAAAAAATCCAAAAAATATTAAAACCTACAAACCACAGCCCCCCCCCCTTTCCCCTCCACAACAAAGATTATTCTAAATCCATCACCATTCCCTACATCCGAGGCACCTCGGAAAAATTACCAAAATTTTAAAAAAACATGACCTCACCTCCTGTTACAAGCCTTACAGAAAAGTGGCATCCCTTATCCGCTCCACCAAAGACCAACCACTTCCCCTAGACCTACCTGGTGTATACCAGGTCCCTTGCATTTGTAAACTGTCGTACTTTGAACCAAACAGGCAGGACAGCGAATATCAGAATTTCTGAACACAAGGACTACATCCAGTTTCACAAGTACGGCCATTCTGGTCTTGCAGACCATGCTCTGGATACACGCCACAGAATACGGTGGAAGAAAGCTAATACACCATAGCAAATACAAATTCGAAAGACTATTTATGGAATCAGCCTCTGCCCTAAGAAACTCCCCAAACCTCAACAAATTTAGCTGTATGCGACTGCCCCAAATTTGGGAGGCATACATCAGCAGACCTTCAGCCCAACGGCCAAGAACACAGCTAGAGGCTGCTTTAGCCCACTAGAGGGCACCATCAGGACTTCTAGGAGAACGAATAGCTTCATATCTTCATTCTCAGTTACTGTGTTGTAGTGCCTGCATGCACGTGCCTTTTTTGTAAGTTCCTTTTGAAAATGGCAACGTGACGTTGCCGAAATATCGGAAATATTTATTAAAGTATAATTTAATTTATATTCGGATCTACGTTGTTCAATTCCCTAAGTGATTTAGAAATGCATAACCAACGTATAAGCCTGTCGAGGAGAATTTTTCCACTAATTTTGCTACTAATTGCTCCATACATCAAGGATATCTTTTTTCTCCAGTTTTCATGTCACCTTTACCATCTCTAATTCCTTTTACAGCACTCTTTCCTCCATTTCTGAGTTTCTTCAAAACCTCCAGAATGTTTTGCCACCTTCCTGATATTTATTTTCTATGTTCTTACCAAAGTCTTCCCATGACTTTTGTTTAGCTAGTTTTACACAGTGTTTAGCTTTCTTACATTTGTCTCTGTATTCTCTAAGAGCACAAGGTGACTTATTTGCCAGGATGTTTTGATATGCTTTCTTCTTTCCTTCACTGTGTCTTTAACTTCCTGTGTACACCATGGAGTTCTGATTTTTCTATCCTTGCAGACAACCTCATCACATGTCTCTCTGGCTTCACTCAATGTTTTCCTTCAGAATTGCCACTGAATCTCCAAGTTTTGGTTCCTGTTCTCAAACTCTTTCATGTTTTCTTCAATAAGCTTTGTGTATTTCAGTCTGCAGTTCACATCTGAGAGCTGCTCAACTTTTATTCGCTTTGAAACTTTCTTACATGTTATTCTTTTCAATATGAAATTCAATTTTATCCTGCTCAAGACTAAATAGTGATCACTTCCAATTTCAAATGCTCTGTACACTCTGGTCTCCTGCACCAGGAGACCAGAGTGTACAGAGGATTTCATTGACTATGTCTCATTGACTATGTTACTGTTGATTTTTTCACTATCAACAGTAACATAGTCAATGAGACTTTTTGTATTCCTTGCCTCTTCTCTCCATGTGAATTTGTGCACATTATTATTTTGGAACATTGTTTTAGTAATAACTATCCCATGTCCTGAGAAGAAATCCAACAGATATTTGCTATAATTATTAATTTGCTCTGTTCTCCAAATTTTCCCAAAATATTTCTGTATGTCTGACAATCATTTCCTACTCTGCTATTTAGATCTCCAACAAGGACCAACTTTTCCTTTCTCATTTTGTCAGTTGCTTTCTCTAAAGCTTCAAAAAATTCTTTCTCTTCTACCTTAGTAGAACCTTCTTTGGGACCATAGGCACAAATAAGTCTTATTGTCCAGTTCCCCATTCTGATATGGATGACATTTCACCACATATTCTTAAGGAATGTTCACAACAGTTAGCTGTGCCCTTGACATGGTTATTTAATGAAAGTCTTGCAGTGGGTAGGGTTCCTAAGGAGTGAAAAGAAGGCAAAATAGTACCACTCCACAAGCATGGTTCAAGGACTGAATTTCCAATTATAGACCAGTCTGTATTATAACAGCATTTGTAGTCAAGGTGTTGGAGGGGATTGGTTAGGAATAGAATACAGGATTGGGTTGATGAACACAGCATTCTTTATTGTGATCAGCATGGATTTGTAAAATGTAGGTCTTGTTTTAGCAATTTACTTGCAGTTTATGATAAGATGACGAGTGAGTTAGATAAGGGAGAATCATATGCAGTGGTATTCTTGGACTTTGCAAAGGCTTTTGATAGATTACCACATGATAAGTTGGTGTACAAGCTGCATAGGATGGGAATAGATAGTATATTTTTTGGATCAGAGATAGGCTCTCTGAATGATACCAGCAAGTTTTTGTATGATGGAGCATACACAAAAAAGGAGGGTAACCAGTGGTGTGCCCTAGTTTCTGTTCTTGGACCTCTGCTGTTTAATTTGTTTGTAAATGATATATCATGTGGACTGACTGGGGATCTTCACTTGGTGCTGATGATGCAAAGTTGGGGAGAATTATAAGTAGCATTGCTGACATTAATTCTCTTCAGGAAAATTTGAATAGACTTTTGACTTGGACAAACGAGTGGGGGTTGTAGTTTTACAACCACACTCTCCCTCGATGAGTCTTTGGACTCCCTGGAGGTGTCACATAATAATAATAATATTATTATTATTGATAAGTGCAAGGTTTTGCATTTTGGAATACAGAAATATAAGGCTGTGTGCTATATCGACAGTACCATACTGCAGGAAGTAGATGAGATTCGGGAGTGATGGTTAACAGTAAACTAAAGTTTAGAATTCATATTGCAAGGAATGCAATATGAATGCAAAGACTGCACATCATAGTGCCACTAATGATAAGAAGTATTCTAACATGTAGGGATAAGGAAGTGGTTATGCCACTGTATGAAGCACCGGTCAGACCACACTTGGACTATTGTGCTCAGATTTGGTCACCTGGTTTTCAGTATGATGTGGAAACATTGGAGAGGGTCCAGAGACGAGTGACTAAGACAATATCAGGACTTTGGAATGCTGGCTATGGAAAGAGAGAGAGGAGTTGAAGAGGTGTCAATTGCAGAGTTTAGTGGATAGAAGGAAGAGAGGTAATATGATAGAGACGTTTAAGTTAGAGGATTTTATCAGATTAATTGAAAGGAGATTATAAAAAGGGTAGACGGTGATAGGGGAAGAACCAGAGGCCATCACAAGAAGTTATGTGAGAGTATGGTGAAGAGGGGAATGTGAGGAATATATTTTTTACATGGAGAATTGTCAGTGAATGGAATGCATTGTCAGAATGTGTTGTTAATGCAATGAGTGTTAAGGATTTTAAGATTCAATGTAATAAAATATTGTCAGTTGAATGAACCTCCATGATGAGTCTGCCAACTCCATGGAGGGTGCAATAATAATAATACTTATATTGGTTTCTCATTTCATCAAGGAAGGCAGAAATTGACTAGGATTGAACTGTTTGTGCATTGGTGAGAGGGGGATGTTCATTTCCTAGATGTGATATTACATTGGTACTTCTAAATGTTTCACTTGTACTTGAACATTAAAGAAATATGTCAAGTTTTTATGAACATTCCATCTTATGGTATTATACAGATAGGCTTGGGTATTGGTGGTTATTCATAAGAGTGTTCTTCGCAGTATAAACAACATCAGAAGAAAATAAATAATTTATTGTACTTACTAATGTTTTGTTAGATTTCTATCCAGCATCTTCTTACAACCGTGGTCAGGAACACAGTACTCAATAATGTTGTTGTAGCAACTAGTGGTGCACCCTGAGAGGGGGGGGGGAGCAAAGAAAAAGGAAAAAAAACACTAGAAAATTTTCCAAAAATCTTTTCCTAATTAAAATTCATTTTTTTATTTAGGTTGTATACGACATAAATAAAAAATTATGAATTAGCGATCATTGAATCAGATGCTCACTTATAGGTCATATGTAATGCATAGTGTGTATTCTCAACTCCCCCCCCCCCAAAGACTAAATCCTGAGTGTGTTACTGGTAGCAACAGTTCAAATTATGAGGGCTGTTTGAAAAGTTTGGTAAATTTCCAATAGATGGCGATGCAGCTCGTTCATTCATGCCAGTGTTGGCACGTATCATCTTTTTTTTTTTCATGACCGTTGGCAAAAGTTTAGCCACGTGCAATGTGTATTTCTTGTTTGGCAAACATTTAAAATGACCGTGTTCTCATTTTTCATAAAAATGGAGAAAAACGAGTTTTGTGCAGTGATAAAACACTTTTATTTGAAGAAGTGGACTGCCACACAGATCAAAACCGAGTTAGATGCAGTTTATGGAGACTTTGCACCAGCATTATATTTTCACAAAGATAATATTTGTGAAAATCTTTAGGTATTTTTTTTCAAATGTTCTGTAGATATAAGGGATGAAAATAGCTTGGGTGTGGTCTTGCATGTGTTGGTTGTAGGAAGGATTGGGAGGGTGGGGGAGGCATGTAGCATTTTGTCTATTTTATAAGGATTGTAGCCATTGGTTAAAAAAAAAGTGTTGTGGATGTACCTGCATGCATTGGCAAAGGCAATGTCAGTTCAACAAATAACCTTGGCTCTGTGCATATAAGCGCCTCCGTAGCGCAATTGGAAGAACGACGGTACATTGCGCCCTTCGATTGGAATAGGCCTAAGTTCGATTCTCGTCGCGACGGGAGGAATCTTTATCTGGTCGATTTCAATCGATGGTGAGTTAGCCGATCTCATACGGAGGTAGCAGGGTTTTTTCTCCCGGAAACTCGGGTTTTTCATCCCGCATACATACAAATCGGCCCTTCAGAACACACGCAATTTACAGACAAAAATTACTAGTTGTGGTGGTGTTGGAGGTGGGCGGTAGATGGCGTTGATTCGTAGTAGAGGTAAGGTGTAGAGACAGTTGAAGATGTCCTCCCGCGATGAGTCTTCGGACTCCTTGGAGGTATCAGGAATAATAATAATAATAATAATATATATTTTGAAGATGCCATATTGTGGGGATGGGTAATGAACTATTTGGTAGTTATATAAGCTTCTTTTCTGTAATGAACTATACATTTGAATGTTGGCTGTTGAAATGCTAAAAGTATCAAATGTGTTTTGGGCCATGAGGCCAATTAGCAAACAAGTTATCTATATTCTTGTTATTCAACCTGTGGACCGGCGGTGGTCCGCAGAAATTTCCTGGTGGTCTGCCAAAAATTTCTTAGTCTCTCAGAAACAATGCTCCAGCCACGTATATCAAATTTTCTAACCTATAAGCAGTAGTAGGT
Organism: Typopeltis vanoorti; assembly: GCF_054136105.1. Lineage (NCBI taxonomy): Eukaryota > Metazoa > Arthropoda > Arachnida > Uropygi > Thelyphonidae > Typopeltis > Typopeltis vanoorti. Next base: position 81,550,971 of record NC_143554.1, read on the forward strand.
GTTGCACTAGCTAAAAATTGTAATTTTATAACATTGGATTTAATAAATAAAATACTATCTACAATGGTTTATGTTTCTGTCTTAGCCGTCAGCCAGTCTGCGAAATATTTCTCCTATTTTCCCCAGTCTGCAGGTGTAAAAAGGTTAATGAACGCTGATCTATATTGTATAACCAAACTGTGATTTATATGCAGCGCTATGTTGAATGATTTGTTTTCTGGAAATTCCATTTAGAAATTGGCAAGGGAAGGAATCTATTGCAATGTCATACTATTCTTTTCCATAAGAAATAAACTGATTATGTGGTGAATTTCAATAATTACAAATAATGTCAAGGAGAAAATGTGTCATAACTAGGTCAAATATCTGTCATTGATTCATAACCAATGAAACAATATCACAGCTGACCATGATGTTTGACTTCTTTAGGATAAATTTTTTTTAAAGGTTTTTAAAAGTGAATTGAATTTTTAATAAATAAATTAGAGTTAGCTGTGGGGAGGGAGAAGTGATATTTCTCACTTTCCTTCTCTTATAGGAGAGTAAGTTTAATACTTGAGGAATCATGGAAATCTATCAAGGATCTATATTTATGTTTTGTAAATATAGAAAAGTCATATGATAAAATGTCAAGAGAAAGCTGTTAAAAGTACTGTTCAGTTAGATACATTTATATAGAGTAAGAGAAATTAACAAAAACACTAACAGTTTACAAGACAGTGTTCAAATCAGTTTTAAGTTATGGATGTGCAAGTAGCAGAATCATATTAAACAATGAAGATTTTAGAAAAGAACTTGATTTTGTTACCATTTAAGCTTTTTCCCCATCCTCTTGTCTGTGTCAAAGAATCAAAGATGATGAAGGTGACATGAAAACTGAAGATAATGATATCTTAGATATCTGGAGTAATTACTTTAGAAGACTGTTAAACAAACCAAGCAGTGACAGAACCATACTAGAAAATTTTCAAGAGGAGTGCATAAAGAAGTACATATCAATACTTGAGGTAGAAAAAGCCATCAAAAAACTGAAATGTGGAAAGGCAGCTGGAGTAGATGATATTCGACCAGAAATGCTTAAGTATGAAGGTATAAAAGATTTGCAGTGGCTACACCGCATAATTCAGAGGGCTTGATCAAAAGGTCGAATTCCCAATGATTGAGTGGATCTCTCATAGTATCCATGTATAAAAAAGAGAATAAAGCTGAATGTGAGATTTACACAGGAATTTCTCTACTAAGTTTCCAGGTAGGATTTATGTAAGCATACTTGAAAAGAGGTTGAGAAAGATTGTGGAATAAAAACTTGGAGAAGAATGAGCTGGGTTCAGGCCAAATAGATGCTGTCAAGATCAGATTTTCACTTTAAGACATAGTTGAGAAATCGTGGAAATATGACAAAGATCTTTACCTGAATTTTCTAGATCTGGAAAAGGAAAATGACAAGATGCCCAGAGAAAAGCTTTTCAAAATACCTCAGTTTTATGGGGTGAATGGAACATTATACAAAGCAATACATAGTCTATATTTAAGTTATTAGTCGGCAGTTAGAATTGATGTAAAATCAGGGATGAAACAAAGATGTACATTATCTCCACTCTTATCTATCATCTATATGGATCACATTATAAAGGAAAGTGGTATTCAAACTGATATCAAATTGGAGATATTAAACTTAGCTCTTTGCTTTATGCAGGTGATGTTGTACTCTCAAACACTTCTAGTGCAAGTCTCCAGAATTCTCTAACTAAATTGAATAACAGCTGTAACAAATTTGGCATGAAAATCAACCATAAAAAGATCAAAAACCATGAAAATAAGCAGGAGAATAGAAAATTTCAGCTGCATTCTGAATGGAGATCGTATAGAACAAGTAAAATATTTCAGCCATTTAGGCACAGTTTCAGTGAAGATGGCTGTTGCCTATGTCCAGATTTAATCTGGACATAGGCAACAGAATAAGAAAAGCTAGTATGGTGGGTAGCCAGCTGAATAAATTTATATGGAATAAGAGAGAAATTAGCCAAAATACCCAACTTGCAGTGTACAAGACTGTTCAAACCAGTTTTAAGTTATGGATCTGAGAGTTGGGGTATAAATAAAGCACTTGATCAAAGTCTAGAGGCCACAGATATGAGGATTCTGACAAACAATTAGGGGAGTGAACTGATGGCATCAATGGCAGAATTATTAAAAAGGAGGGAACCTACATAGCTCAGTCAGTATAGACGAATCCCTTTGGTCAGAAAGACCTGGGTTCGATTCCCGTCGATGATGTGAAGAACCTTTATCTGGTCTCTTTTGACTAAAGGTGAGTTAGCTGGCAACTCACCTTTAGTCAAAACTCAACTCGAGTTTTTCGTCCCTCAGAACAGGCAAAATCGGCCCCATGAACACACACACACCTACAGTCATTTCACTTACTGCAATATGTGGAAGAGATAGGGTCCTCACCACATGTCGTTACTCCCGTAGTTAACCATGAGTAACATCATGTTAGTCAACCTCCTAGATAGAAGACGGCACATGAATGGAATGGAATTAAAAAGGAATTTGACATTAGCATTCAGGAATGTGTCAGCAAAAGGTTAGCAAAACAGGTGTTTGATGCTAGGATAGCAGGAAGGAGACCCAGAGGAAGACCAAGGTCTAGGTGGATTGATTCAGTCAGAAATGCCTTAGAAGCATGAAAGGTCAGATATGACAATATTGAAGTGTTAACAAGTAATAGACTGATTTTTAGAAAATTGTTTTTTTACATTATATGATTAAAGAGTCCGTAGCAGCTCAGTCAGTATAGATGAAGCCATTCGGTCGGAAAGACCTGGGTTCGATTTCCCTCCATGATGTGAAGAACCTTTATCTGGTCTCTTTTGACTAAGGTGAGTTAGCCGGTCTCATACGGAGGGGGGGGGGGGTTCTTACCCAAAAACTTGGGCTTTTTGTCCCCCAGAACAGGCAAACTGGCCCTGTGAGCACATGCATCTACAGATATAGGACACACCAGGAGACATAGGGCTTAACCACCTCACCTTATCATCAAGTTGCAGTTACGAAGTCCAAGAATACTTGGAAAGGTCATGGCACTTAAGTGCCTGTTAGGATCACTGATAGCATAGAATAATTGAAGAGTTTTTCTTGACATAAAAAACACTTTTATAAATTGCATTGATTGTTATGGTCTTTTTTTATTTTGCATTTTTAATCATAAACTTGTAAATATATGATGAATGGAACTATATATTTTTTCAAATTATTACTTGACTATAGACCCTGATGTTTTGTTTATCTTGTAGTTAAAAATGGCTTCTGGACGGAAAGAACAAGTCAAGATATATGGAAATGAAGGATTAGCAAATAGAATAGCATCATTTCAGAAAAAAGCTGAGCAACATAGAGAGAAGCAGCTGGTAAATCCATTCTCAGAATGGAGAGGATCTTCTCACAAAATAAAGTGGGATAAAAATGATCCTCGCTATGGTCGGCCTGTTGAAGGATCTAAAACTGAGAAACGAGGCATTCAAGCTGGTGAACTAATTAGCAATGAGATTCGCTTTTTGTGTGATATGATATATGAATATGGTGAACAAAATGATGATGGCACAGCAGCTATAACATTTGGAGAGTTGTTTGAAGTAGGGCAGTTTAATTATAATTTCTCTATATAAGATAAAATAGTTTTGGTTATTTAATAATTAAGATAAGGTAACCTAATGATTTCATATTTTTATGCCAGCAATCAGTTCTTGCATGTGTTGAACCAAAATAAATGATAGATTAACATTTTTGTACTAGCCTCTTTCTTGATGTAATTGCACATATGTTCAAGGAAGATCTAGTTTATCCATATAAGCATTTTGTTTGCATCTTTAATGGCCAGCAGAAATCTTAATAGCTCAATGTTAATTTACTTTTAATGCAAATTAAAGTAAATTAAAAGCAAAGCTCCTGGGTTCTCTAACCTTTGTTTCACCCTTAGTACCAAAGTATTGTGGGTAACTTGTCATGAGATTCTTTGGAATAATTCTTAATTACTGTAGTAGGATTCAAAGTAATCACTGTGTGTGTGTGTGTTCGTTCATTCTTCAGCCTTTAGCTTAACTGCTAATTTAAAAAATGCTATCTACATGTTCAAAGTTACAGTATAAAGAATATGAGCAAATCATAAGCGTTCCACCATTTTATACATAGTTGACATGAAACTGGATTCTAGTCCATCAATTAATTGCTTCCCAATTGGTAGGTCTGTTTGGGAAAAAGTTGTTCATCCAAAATTAGTCTTGAAATATTGTTTAACTAGTTAATTTGTTGATTGATTAATTTGTTTCAAGTCATTTGATGGCATGCCATCTTTCAGTTAATCATATTTCATAAGGGCAGAAAATATGCTGACTGAATAGATAACTTCTATTCTATTCCATTTCCACTTTGGCATGAATTGTTTATAAATGTTTTTTTAGGCAGGAGATGATTTTCATCACCTTTGAGACTATGCTGTTTATTTTTTTAATTCATTTATTTATTTTTATTTTCAACCCTGAAGTGGTTGAAAAAAAATGCTGTGTTTGGTCTCTTGAGCCATATTTCTGGATTAGCTAATTCTTAGCCCTGTAGGATTAGTAATGGCTGATTTTGAAAGTTTATTTTTCACTTGGTTAGACTACAATAAATTTAGTTTAATCCTTTATCCAAGTGTGAGCAAACAAAGTTTGCACCTGAAAGTATCTTCAGGACTGGGGTAAGGGCAAGGAGATGTGTTTTGCATTATGGGAAATACTGAGATAGGAGTGATGTTAGCTTGCTCCACCTTTGCAGCAAGTTGCCTTGTGTTGTACTACCTTACCCCAGTCCTGAAGATACTTTCAGGCGCAAACTTTGTTTGCTCACACTTGGATAAAGGATTAACTAAATTTATTATTAGTAATGGCTAATGTGCCATTACTAATCCTGCCTGTAATTTCTGTAGGATATTTTAAAACATTTTCAGTGTAAAATAAATAAATAAATAATAATAAAATAAAATAAAAACAAAATTGTGAGTTTCAACATTATTTCAAATAAAAGAGTGCTGTAAATGATATCACATTTTATTGCATGGAAAGTTTATTACTAGTTTATATATATATATATATATTATACAGTTGTAGCAGATACAATTATTTTTAACTGATTCCCTTCTCCACATGTGCACATACAGCAAACACAATACTCACACTTATATGCCTCCAGAATGAAGTTAATTTTGTCTCTTTTTGGATGTGCTTGAAAACAAATCATAAGTTGAAAAAAGATAATATAATCTGTTGAATATCATTTAAAAATGCTATGCAATTCATTATTTTTGTAGAAAATTCCAAGTAAAGTAACACAGTTAATCTGGTATTAGTCAAGTGACAACGTATCATACTCTCTTTCAGTAAAGCTGTTAATTGATATATCTCTAGCAAAGTTGGAAGATTGTGCTCTTTAGTTGGAAAGATGTGATTTCAGATTTCTTCTACAATAAAGTCCTTTCAATTTAAGATTTTTTTTTTCCTGACCCCCCATGGAGTTACAAGACTCATCATGGGAGGTCAACACAAAGTCTATCATACCCATTCCTAAAGCTCATCCAGAATCTGCACATTCACCACCTGCTCAGGCAATGCATTGCATGCTCCTGCCACTCTCCATGCAGAAAACTTACTTCTTACCCTTTTACTCACCACCACCTTATTCAACTTGGGTGGCATAAGAAGGTGGCGAGTAAATGGATGGCTCTTGTCCTTGCTCCTTTCCTTCACTCTCGTTCTACCATATGAAAAATCTCCTCAGTGTTAATATGATAATAATGATTATAACTTTTCGACAGCTTACATGTCTCGATCATATCCCCCCCCTGCCTTCTATCCACCAAACTCTGCAGTCCACACGCCCTCATCCTATCCTCATAATGCTGTACAGTCCTGACATTTTTGTTATCTGTGTCTGCTTCCTCTCCAAGGTTACTTCAAATCTTGGTGACCAGATCTGAGCACAGAAATCCAGATGTGGTCTGATCAAAGCTTTATACGATAGGACCAGCACCTTTTTTCTCTCGTAGTCAGTATTCTCCTCAACATTGCCACAATTCTCTGAGATGTCTTCACAACTTTTGCAACATGTCCCTGGAACTTTAAATTTCTATCTACAATCATCCCAAGATTCCTTGTTTTCTCCATTTCTTCAAGTATAACTCCACCAAATGAGTATGAAGCATCCCTTCTGTAGATACCAAATTTTAAAACTTTACATTTAGTTGCATCAAACTGACATTCCCATGCCTTTGTCTGTTCTTCTGACTTATTCAAATCCTCTTGAAGTGCCAAAACATCAACATTTAACCCTCCCAAGCTTCACATCATTTGCAAACAGCTGAAATCTCTCTGTAGTCCTGTGACAATATCATTGACGTAAAGATTGAACAACAGTGTTCCACAGGGTTCAGTCCTAGGACTGAACCCTGTGGAATTCCACTTGTAACCTTACTGCTCCCCCATATACAACTCTCTGATATCTCTCAGAGAGTCAATTACCAAACCCACATGATGCAACTTAGAAATCAACTTGTTGTGTGGTACTCTGTCAAATTGGAAAAATCCCCAAAAAAATGACACTGCATGCTTTACCTTCATCCACTGCTCTTGCTACCCTTGTAGAAGGTAACCAGATTACTAAAACAAGAGCATCCCTTAACAAATCCATGCTGGCTTGCATAAATAATATTACCCTCATCTGCCCAATTTTGTATATTAGTTCTTACCAATTTCTCCAAAATCTTAATAACTACAGAAGAAATATAAACATGCCTATAGTTTGATACCTCCATTCTACCACCACCCTTATGCAGTGCCACTATCTTACCCTTCTTCTACTCTTTAGGAACCTGTCCCATTTTAAGACTTTCATTAAACAGAATTAACTGTGCCAAGTGAATGGCACAGTTAATTCTGCATCACATTCCTTAAAGCTTGTAGTGAAATTCCATCTAGTCCCCTTGCCTTATTGATATTGAGTGTATTCAGTATTTGAAATACATCCTCCTCATTCACTTCTAATACTTCACCACTCATTATCCTTCTAGGAATAAAGCCTGTAGTACCAGGATGGAACACTCTAATAAAATGATCATTAAATAGTTCAACTATGTCATCTGCTTTGGTCACCTGATTCCCATCTCCACTCAGCAAGATAGTTCATCCTTTATCATTTTTTCTCCTCCTTGCCACATAGGAAAAAAACTCCTTCAGATTCTCCTTGTTTTGCAGTGCTAGTGTCCTCTGATATTCTAAGTTTTCTCTCCTTACAGTACTAGTCACTTACTTAACCTGATCCTTATATTCCTCATGCAAGTGTTCTTCACCTCTCTCTCTCTCTCTCTCTCTATGCCTTCCATAATCTCTTTTTCTTCTGCAATTCTCCTTTATTCCTTTTGTTCATCTCTTTGAATCCAAATTGCTTTATCTTGTTCACTTGAAGTATACAATCTGTCATTATTGTCAACAATTTTTTCTTAAGTATCTCCCATTTTGAGGCAGTATGGTGTAAGATATAGGTAAATAGAATGAAATACTTAGTTGGATGTTTTATAGACCTGGTAATGTGGATGGTAGTGACCATGAAATGTATAATCAGATTACCCAAGCAAATAAGAAAAGGGTCATCATTATAGCCAATTTTAATTATGGCAATATAGACTGGGATGATGAGATAGCAACTGGAAGTAAAGAAAATGAATTTTATTAGTTTTTGAGGAACAACTACCTAAGATAGTATGTAACAGAGGGCACACAAGGTCTTGGATTTGATCTTGTCATCAGAGGATGTTGTTTTAAATGAGGGGTTGGATATTAGACTATGAAGTAATTACTGGGTGGTTGCCAACCATGTGAGGACTTCCTAGAGGAAAGAGTATATGTGGGACTACACGGCTGGTGATTATGAAAGCTCACAAGAGAGGCAGCTTGCAGGTGTAGCATGGAATGAGGAGTTGAATGGAAAGGAGATCAATGCTGCTTGGGTGATATTCAAGAACTATCTAGTAGAAGCAATGTCTAAATGTATTCCAAGGGTCAGAAGGTTAAATTGGATATGTGTGAAATGGATGAATGAAGAAATTATGCATGTGATACAGAGGAAAAAGGCATTATGGAGGCAACAAAAGAGGAGTGGTAATCATCACTTTGTAATCATCAATTCCATGATGATTACAAAAAACAGGAGAGAAGGGCGACTTGCTTGATAAAAAAAAGCCAAGGTGAAGGAGGAGCAACAGTTAGCTAATGAAGGCAAAAGGAATCCTAGGGAGTTCTTTCGATGTGAAGCCAGCAAAAAAAACAACAACAAAAAACAGAATGATTATGAAAAATGGTATAGGATCAACTGCTGCAGAGGATGTAGTTGAGATATTTAATGAGTAGTTCATAAAGGTCCTTCATTCTTGTGAATGTGATATCATAGAGTGTTGGAGAGCAGTTGATGAGGAGAGAAGACTGACTGTAAGTGAGCAAACTTGATGTTAATGAGGCTGTGGGACTTGATAATATAAATATATCACCATGTATTTTGAAGGAATGTAACAGGGAGTTGGTATCTGCCTTGACATATTTGTTTAATATGAGTCTTGCACTGGGCCAAGTTTCAAAGGAGTGGAAGGAAGGCAAGATTGTAACGCTTCATAAGGGAGGTGAGAATTCAAGCATCAAATTATAGGCGTATCTGCGTGTGTTAGTGGCTGTGGTTAAAGTGTTGGAGAGGCTGGTGAGAACCAGGATCCAGAATTGGTTTCACAACAGTGGTATTATCTTTGATGGACAGCATGGATTTGCTAAAGGAAGGTCATGTTTTAGTATTCTACTTATTTATTACAATAAGGTGACATCTTCATTGGACAAAGGAGATGGATACACACAGTAGTATACTTAGATTTTGCAAAGGCTTTTGATAGATTACTGCATGATAAGTTGATAGTCAGATTGGAGCGGATGGGTTGGATATTAGACTAGTGCATTGGATTGGAGATTGGCTATCTGATAGGTACCAGCAAATTGTGTATGGGGAAGCAATATCTCAGAAGAGGAAAGTCACTAGTAGTGTGCCTCAGGGGTCTGTTTTAGGGCCATTTCTGTTTAACCTGTTAATGATATTAGGGAAGATTTGGATGGGGATATTCAGTTGTTTGTAGATGATGCAAAGTTGAGACAAACTGAGGAGTAGAGCAGATTATGTTCTGGCCTTACAAGAAGACTTGAAAAGATTGAGTGAATGGTCATGGGAGTGGGGATGCCAGTTCAATGTTGCAAAATGTAAGGTTTTAAAATTTGGGAAACAAAGATGGGATGTAGAATTTACTCTTGGTGGAGATATATTGTTGGAGGTGGAGAAAATAAGAGATCTTGAGGTGATGGTGGATAAGGATCTAAAATTTAGAAGACACATTACCAAAATTGTGGTGACACCACAATTAATTTTGGGAATGATGCAGAGGACACTGACTTATAAAACTAAAGAGATTCTTGTTCTATTGTATAAGGCCTTGATTAGGCCACATATGGCCTATTATTTACAAATTTGGTCATCTAGTTTTCAAAAGGACGAAGAGATGTTGGAAAAGGTCCAGAGGCAATTGACTATGGTAGCTTCTGATCTCTGGAATGTTGAATATTAGAAAATGTTAAGAAGGTGCAATTTACAGAATGTAGTGAATGGTAGTAAGGGAGGGGGTGATGTGATAAAGATGTGCAAATTGTTAATGGGTTGTTACAGGATCAATGTTGATGAGGTTTTTCATAAAATGGTGGGGAATCAGGATCAGGGGAGAACAAGAGGTCATCCCCGGAAGCTGTATAAGTATGGTGTGAACAAGGGAGTGAGAAACAGGTTTTTGCATGCAGAGTTGTGAATGATTGGAATGCCTTTCCTGAGAGTGTGATGTCTGGAGAGAATTTGAAAGTATTTAAGTCATGGTATGATGAGCTGTGTATATGACAAAGGGACCTCCTAGATGAGTCTTTGACTCTGTGGGAGTCTTAATAGTAATTCTTTCATTCATTGCACTGCTGAAAGCTGGTTTGTTTCTAAGTCTCTGATAGTCATCTACCTTATAATGATAATATGCCAAACATGCCTTCCATGTAACTTCTTTCTGTTTTGATACCTTCCCATGTCTATTCATCCTTCAAGTCAGGACTACATGGTCACTCTCACCAGCAGAGTCAAGTATGCCATCTCAGTCACAATCAGATCCTCTGATGCTGTGACCAAATCCATATTTGTGGATTTCCCTCAAGAAATCCAAAAATTCAGTTCCCTTATTACTGCATACCGTCTCCTCTGTCTAGTTTATATCACTATAGTTGAAATCCCGCCATAACGATTGTTGCTTTGCGCTTGCCAAACTAATTTGTCTAAACGTTTCTTGCTCATCACCATCTATATTTCCTGGTCTGTAGCAATCTTCTTCTTCTTAAGTATTCTGCAATTGAGCAGGCTCTTCTTTTAGTAGCAAAAACTTTCCTTTCACTTTCTTCTGTTCTGAGCTTTCTCTTTCAAGGTTGTGTATCTGTCTTCATTTGGCATGTTATCTAGCATTGTTTTCCTCACTCTTCCTCTAGATCTTTTTCCATCAGTGGCGTTAGTGTTATTTGCACTGAGATTCTCCACCTATCTTATCATGAGTAACACTCCACCACTACCACCACCACATTTACCTTCCCTATCCTGCTGAAAGTTACTATACCCTTTGATTTCTATACCTGTTAGAACATCCTCCCCAGAATGTCCAGAGTCAGTCAATGCCACAAACTCATTCCCTTTCTTCCTAATGCTAATTCTAATTTCCCTGTCCCGACACACTCACTTGCCCAGAAAACAAGTCTCTTCAAATGCCTGTGCCCTTCTGTATTCAAATCCATTTCTTTCATGCTCTATCTATCTACCCTTCTATTCTCAGACGTACTCCATGCATCCATATATTTCAGATCCCCCATTTTTCTGCACATTCTTACTATCATCTCATTCGTCATCACTGCTCTTCTCCTCCACTCTGCATTATCATACCAGTCAACATGCTCACTTTCTTTCCTCAGACACATTTCTGCTGCACTATGACTAATATCAACCTTAACCTCAGATCTCATGCTACCTCTCAGGTCATTCATCCTAACCATTACTATCATCTCCTACACACTTTCACCCTTCACTGCCACACACACACACTGTCATTTCACCAGGCAAGCACTCTTCTGTCATTCTACTCTGCACACCCCGAATCATTGAATCCCCATACATGACACTCCAAATAGATTCATTTATTAGTTGGTTAGCCAGTCTCATTTTCTGGTTCATCAGCCTGACTGAGAGACATAATATACACAATAGTTGTCTTGTAATGATCTTAGCTTACTATCATGATACAAGAACATTTATAACAGATTTCAAACTAAAAGTGAGTTAGCTAGTTTCATACAGAAGTAATAAGAGCTTTTCATCCTACAAAACATGCATTCCTATGACAAGAGAATATGTGCACAGATACAGTATACCCTTGTCACCTCATCCCATTACCTTACTTGGCATAATCAAAACAACCAACTAATCAGCATCAATTGTCTTACTGTAATATTACTTAATCACAATCTGTTGATAAATTATACTTGTAGGTATAAATAATGAGAAACTCCAGGGAGTTGAATCTCCTCCCACCTTCTTCATTTACACACAGGATTTAAAACAAATAAAAATGTTAATACATAAAGTGTCTATTTTTGTAATTTCACTAATTATTGTACTTACTGAAGTTAACATAACCAAATTCTCTTTCAGCAGCATTTTTTAATTTTTTTTTAAATATGTTGAAATATATTTAAAAAAAACATATATTTAGAAAGATGTATATAAACATATATTTATTTTAATTTACATTATTTTAAACATTTTATCAGTATGTAATTTAATATATTTTAAATATATTAAAGATACATTTAAAATATATTAAGTTTTCATATTTTTAATATGAAAAATTTAAAATTGAAGACAATGAAAGAGAACGCTTCACTTTTGTGTTGTCCTTTAGAACTCTCCAAAGAGGGAGCATTTGGATTCTAAGGATGCATAATTACAGAATATTATGAAGTCTTTGACTTAATGATATATAACATCATCAAATTCCTGCCATGTACCCTCAAGGGGTATACAAGATATGATAGTACTACATGAAAAATTTACATCATTACTAACTTCCTATCTACAATTTTCCTCAAAATCAGTCTGTTACTTGTCAAGACTTCAACATTATCTGATCTTATATTTCTATCATCTAAGGCACTTTGTACCATATCAATCCATCTATATCTTGGTCTTCCTCTGGGTTGTTTTCCTGCCAACCTGGCAGAGAACACTTGTTTTGCTAATCTTTCCTCGCCCATTCTGTTTAAGTGACCATACCACCTAAGATTAGCTCTGCTAACGCATTCCTTGATGCTAACAATGTCAAAGTTCTTTCCTATATAACATAACATATAACACATAACATAACATATATAATTATATAACATATATAGCCTTCCCCGCTCAAATACCATCCTTGCCTTCTCATGGTAGAACCTGTTATGGCAAATGAGGCTCTGGTGACCAGGTATCAGCAGTATAACTGAAACATCTGCATGAGAGTTAATGCTTGTGGCTTGTAGCAGCCCTAGCACCTGAATAGGAACTTTGTGGGCTGACAACCCACAAGTTTTGAAAATTTAAATATTTTTCCAAGTTGGATAAATGTAGAAATTGGATGAACTCCTTGGTATCAACTAAAGCTTGGAAAATTACAACACAGATTGGCCAATGGAATATTAAACACTCTATCAAACAGGAAAATTAGCACAACTGAGAAAGGAGATGGAAAAATATAAAATTGAATTATTGGGGGTTAGTGAAATAAGATGGAATGGTATTGGTAGAATAAATTTTTGCAGTGGGAATGTGTTTCTGTATTCAGAGATGCCTAATATAACTAATATGCATCGATATGGAATTGGAATCTTCATGAGCAAAAGATTTAATCAAGCAGTGATTGGGTGGGAACCCATTTGAAAACAAATAATAACAGTAAATGTTAAAACTAAGTTTGGAAGCCTACTTTCCTTTCCAATGGCTACAGCAATGACAGAATTTAAAAAATAATCAGTTCTCCCCTGCCATCTGTTCAGAAGGATTTCAGAAATACCATCTTCATACCCTACATCTGTGGCACATCAGAAGAAATAGCCAGGTCCTTAAAAAAGTACAACCTCCACACAGCTTTTAAGCCCACTATAAACTTGCTACCCTTATCTGTTCTACCAAAGATCAGCTCCCTTCTCTCTCTCTCTCTCTCTCTCTCTCTCTCTCTCTCTCTCTGTGCCTTCCTGTAAGCTGGCTTACTTTGGACCAACAGGTAGATCAGCAACCATCCGTTTAGAAGAACACAAATCATACTCTGCAATCACGACTATGGTTAATCTGGCCTTTCAGACCATGTTTTGGATACAATCCATAGGATCTCCTGGAGAAAAACCACCATGCTCCACAATAGTAAATTCAAAACAGAAAGACTGTTTTTAGAATCTGTGGCAGCACTCAGAAATCAACTGAATTTAAATAAATATAGTTGCATAAAACTTCCCAGAATTTGGGAAACATTAATTATCAGAGAGATCCCACTTTGCCACCTACAAATGCCAATAGAGGGTGCACCACCTTACATAGGACTTTAGAGTCACCCGTGTGTTTCACTTAGTATTGTATTGTATTTGAGTGTGTGTTATAGGAGTTATTCGTAATCCCTGAAGATGTATCAGTGACTGAGGCGAAATATTGGAAGCATTAACTCTCCTGCCCGTTTCCCCATAAGTAACCCCCCCCCCCCAAAAAAAGTACCCTTAAACACAATAATATATATATATATATTATTAATACAAAACCCGGGTTTCCAAATTTATTTTTCCTGCATCAACCCCCCCCCCCCCACGCTCCCTTCCTCCTCCTCCCCCTCATTATAAACAACCTTCAGCAGGATCTTGAAATTGGAAGACATCCTAGTATCAAAACAAGATATGTACAAAACTTTTCCACCTCTTTTATTCTGCTATAATTGCCTTCTATACTCACCCATAATGCCCTAAAATATATATATACCCTTTTTTGAGTAATAATAGCCAATGTATTTAAAATAAGGAACACTCCTAAACAAAAACGGGCTATATTAGCTGTAATTATAATAATAGTGTTTAAGAGGAGTAGCATGGGGATTTTCCCAGAAACTATACCTAATTAAAATTAGTTTTTAATCCTTTCCCTGTGCTGTAAATATTTCATTAAACCTCCAACATGATTCAAAAGGCAAGAAGTGTATATGCTAAACTTAATAGAGTATGGAAAATGAAAAATATTCACACAGATATAAAAATAAATAAAAATAATAAAATTAATGCCTGTATTAAATTTGTTCTTTTATATGGATGTGAAATGTGTCTGGTTTTCAAAGGAAATACAAAGAAAGCTACAAATGTTCATAAACCAGTGTCTGCAGAGCATACTTTGAATTTGGTGGCCAAAAATTATTACTAATGAAGACCTCTGGAAAAGAACAAATCAGCAAAAAGTCAAACTTGAAATCAGAAAATGAAAATTTAGATGGATTGGACATAACTTAGGAAAGATCATCAAGAAATCTGTCATGCAGCCTTGAAATCCACAAAGAAAGAGAAAGCCTGGCTGACCTAAAAATACATGGAGGAGATCGACTTGAATGGAACATGAAAAGAGTTTTGCTGAACTAAGACCAATAGCAAGGATAAGGAACTGATGAAAAGCATTTATAGACTCCTGATGTTCCTAATGGAAGAGGGGGCATTTAATGATTTAAACAATCCATAAATCATTGAAGGATGGATATTCTTCTTCAACCTTTTGGTTTTGTCCACTGCAGGACGAAGGTCTCCCCCATGATTTTCCAGATCACTCAGTTTTCTGCCTCTCCCATCCATCTCACTCCTGCAGTTTGTTCCAGTTCATCCCTCCACCTTCTTCTCGGTCTTCCTCTTTGTCTTGCTCCATCCATTGATCTTCACTCTGTTGTTTTTCTAGTCCATCTCCTGTCACTGCATCTGGCAATATGGCCAGCCCATCTCCACTTAGCTTGTTTAATGTATTTTGCAATATCCATGACACCTGTTTGAGATCTTATCCAGGTATTTGTCTTCCTATCTCTTAATGTTATTTATAGCATACTTCTTTCCATGCGATGTTGTGTTGTTCTCAGCTTTTTGTTTAGGGCTTCTGTTAAAGTCCATGTTTCTCCTCCATATGTTAGGACAGGAAGTATGCACTGGTCAAAAGCTTTCCTTTTTAGACTCATAGGGATGTCACTTCTGAATATGTCTATTTTCCCATAAGCCATCCATCCAAGGTGAATTCTTCGTTCACTCTCTTTTCTTTGGCACTCCTCAAAGGATAACAGTTGACCAAATATACATATGATGTAACTTGTTCTATTTCATGGTTTTCAACTTTGACAGTTCTATACTTAATATATTTATTCATCATTATTTTTGTTTTTTCTCTATCTATTTTTAATCCAATTACTCTGGAGGCTTCATTTAGCTGATTTAGCCTTTCTTTCAGATCATCAAGATTATCTGCTATTAGGACAATATAATCTGCAATGATGATGCAGCCTTTCTCCATTTATGTTTATTCCTTTTGTTTCCCAATCAAGGCTTCTAAAGACTTCCTCTAGTGTAGCTGTAAATAATTTGGGAGATATGGTGTCGCCTTGCCAGATGCCTTTTTGTATTGGGAACTTTTCACTGTTTTTATATAATTTAATTACAGTTGCATTATTGTAAATATGTTTTAGTGTTTCAATATATATGGTTTCTCAGTTCCCTGGGTTTCAAAAGCTTTTAGTGTTGCAGATGTTTTAATTGAATCAAATGCTTTTTCGTAGTCTATATAGGCCAGACATAAGGGTTTATTGTGTTCAATTGATTTTTAAAATGAGCTCTCTTAATGTGTGAATATGGTCCAAAGTATTATAATTCTTTCTAAATCCAGCTTGTTCACAGGATTGCATTCTCTCCAGTTTAGATTTTATTCTATTATTTATAATTTTTTGTGAAAATTTTATATATGGTGGGGGAGTAGGCTTATAGGTCTGTAGTTTTTAATTTCTTCCTTATTACCCTTTTTAAAAATTCATATTAGAAGTGAATTGCTCCAATTTTTTGGAATTTTTCTCTGTTTTAGGCATTTATTAAAGAGTTTAGTCAGCTGTTTGATGACAGGGCTTCCTCCCAATTTTAAGAAGTCTACCATAATTCCATCTTCTCCTAGGGCCTTTCTATTCTTCATTTCTCACAGTGCCATTTCCACTTTGTCTTGTAAGATCTCAGGGGCATCATGTTCTTCCTCACTCGAGTTATCCATAGATGATTCTTGGATGTCACGGTCTTTGTCTTCATAGAGTTCAATATAAAATTCCTGAATTCTTTTGATTATTGCATCTCTATTTTTTTATAAGTATATATACTTTATATATATTTATATATAGTATATATATATAGATATATATATATATATATATATATATACACTATATATTTAATGCTGATATATTTGATCCTTTCAGAGTAGTTCAGTGGTATATGTGTCTTTTTATTATTATTATTACTCCATGGAGGTGTCACAAGACTCATTGTGGAAGGCCATCCTGGACAACAGTCTATAATACCACTTCTTAAACTCATTCACCATCCGTGCTCTCACCACCCTCTCAGGCAATTTATTCCACTGTTCAGCCATCCTTCACGCAAAGAAACCACACCTCACGACTTCATTTTGCATCTTCCAGGGATGGCCCCTTGTTCTTGCTCCTTCTCCTGTTCTACCATACGAAAGAACTTCCCATTGTCAACTTTGTAAGTAACTGCCTGTCAACAGTTTAAATGTCTCAACCATATCACTTCTATCCACAACTTTACAGTCAACATTCCCTCAGTCTATCCTCATAACTAATATTGTACAGTCTTGATGTCTTTTTTTTTTTTTTTTTTTCACCCCTACACTCTTTCTAAGGTTAGTTTATCCAATTCAAATCCTGGTACAGTAGTCCACATAGTCTGATCATGGCTTTATACAATAGAATCACAGCTCTTCTATCTGTGTTGGTCAGCATCTTCCTCAGTATTGCAGTAGTCCTTTGGCTTCACCACCTTTGCAATGTCCCCTGACCTTCGAGTTGCTATCAGTCATCACCCCCCAAGATCTCTTGCCTCTCCCCACTTCCCTCAACAGAGTATGCATCCTCCCATTGATGTATTCCAAACTCCAAGACTTGACATTTAGCTGAATTAAACTTTTCAAGTTTAATTTTTTTTTATGTTGAGCCCATACACGAGAAGAGGTTGGTTGATCAACCTGTAGTACATTAGTACAGTGTAGGAGTGGTGGATTGGGAAAGAAGGTTCCCAATCCACCACTTTGATTTAAAAGTCTGTATTGTATTCCTTGGGAAATGCATCAGGGCGAAGACTGTTACCATGCTGTACTATGGAAACAGTCTTTGCCCTGATGCATTTCCCAAGGAATAGAATATAAGACTTTTAAATCAAATGTGAACAAGTACCTTCTTGCCCAATCCACCACTGTACAGCAGTTGCAGGGATGAAGGAGGAGAAGAAACTTGTTCTGTGGGTTTCAAGGTGCACTGTGAAGGGATGTTAAGGAACCTTCTTTCCCAATCCACCACTCCTACACTGTACTAACGTACTATAGGTTGATCAACCAACCTCTTCTCGTGTATGGGCTCAACATAAAAAAAATTAAACTTGAAAAGTTTAATTCAGCTAAATGTCAAGTCTTGGAGTTTGGAATACATCAATGGGAGGATGCATACTCTGTTGAGGGACGTGGGGAGAGGCAAGAGATCTTGGGGGGTGATGACTGATAGCAACTTGAAGGTCAGGGGACATTGCAAAGGTGGTGAAGCCAAAGGACTACTGCAATACTGAGGAAGTTGCTAATCCACCACTTTGATTTAAAAGTCTATATTGTATTCCTTGGGAAATGCATCAGGGCGAAGACTGTTACCATGCTGTACTATGGAAACAGTCTTTGCCCTGATGCATTTCCCAAGGAATAGAATATAAGACTCTTAAATCAAATGTGAACAAGTACCTTCTTTCCCAATCCACCACTGTACAGCAGTTGCAGGGATGAAGGAGGAGAAGAAACTTGTTCTGTGGGTTTCAAGGTGCACTGTGAAGGGATGTTAAGCAGCAGCTGCACGTATTCCAACGAGCTTAGTACTAAGTGGGGAAATTATTGATGCTATTTTAGATGAACATTTTCCATGGAAATATTTGCAGAATACACATAGTGCAGAGACCATTCGTTTGTGTGAAAGTGGGAGAAGTGAGTTGGTAAGAAATGGGTCATTAATAAGTCTGATTGCTCTCCTCTGTATTGAGTCAAGTATTTTGAGGGAGCTTTTGCGGCCCCCCCCCCATATGTGGGAGCAGTATTCGATGGTTGGGCGGATTTGTATGAGGTTAACAGTTGTTCAGGGGTGAAGTAACGTCTTGAGTGAAAGAGAAATCCTCGTTTTTTTTTAGAAGCTGAGGATGCAATGGTTGCGTTGTGTTTATGTCAGGAGAAGCTTGATGTCAGTGTAATTCCAAGAAGAGAAATCTCAAATTGTCTGGAAATTTGGGTGTTGTCAAAAATAATACTGGGAGAAGATAGTTTTCTTTTATGAGAAATAAGACAGTACTGGGTTTTATTAGCATTGAAATTGACTAGGTTATCTGAACCCCCTGTTGGAGGATGTTTTGGAGATCAAAATTGAGGGCAGTTGTAATTGATGTTCTGTAGATTGAGGTAAGTTTGTATAGAGTAAGGTTTATCAAAAGAAAGGGAGGAATGCAATGTGCTGTCGTCTGAAAAACTGTGTATTGGATTTGAGGTCAACTGAAGTAGGTCATTGATATATAGTAGGAAGAGGGTTGGTGAGAGGACAGAACCTTGTGGAACCCTGGAATTAATTGAATGGTGAGAGGATAAGGGAGTAATATTATGAACAATATTAAGAACAAATTAATTTTGTTATAAGAAAAATTAAGTAATGTAATTCAAAGATGGTACTGTATTAATATCTTTGGTAATTTGATATTTAACTTTTTTCATGGTTTGTGAATTTCAAATATTTTTGTATGTAATATTATTTTTGAATTTCAGATTTACACTCGGATCTCAAATAAATTAGTTGGCATGTTAATGCGTGCACGCAAGCATGGTCTTATTCATTTTGAAGGGGAAATGCTTTTTCAGAGAAGAGATGATCACGTTATTGTCTATCTTTTGAAATCCATAAATGAATTGCGATCAGCAAATGGTGGCAATGCTTATTGTGAAAAGCGAAAAGAAATGGAGCAACACGAAGAGGAATGCAATAACTAATTTTTGCATTAATTATATGTAATATTAAACTGATTCGGTCTGTTTTACTGCTCTAATGCAATGTATTCTTTAAATAAGTTCTAATAATTGTTATACATGATTTATTTTACTGAAAATAAGTATGCTGAGGTTTTTTGCAATTTTCTCAATAAAAATAATTCTGCTTTTAATGGCATGTTAAAATGGAAGTAGTTATTTTAATACATAACTTTTTCTTTAGGGCTAAACTATTTATCACTTCTGGCTTTTATTGTGATGATATAAGATATCACTGTACATATTTATTTTTATTTATGATTCTTTCCAGTTAATGAAATAATTTACCTTTCTATAATTACAATAAATATCAGAAATTATAGACACATTAACACAAGAATATTTTAATATTTGCCAAATATTTCAGTCTGAAACTAACAGACTATCTTCAGTGGCTACATAGAAACAGTTTTTAACAAGATGGAATACCAGCAATTGATCATTCAAAAGTAGAATAAGCCATCTGATGTTACATTGCTAAGCATTGAAGAGAGGAAAAATTTCATCTGAATGATGACTAAATTATAGGTATTAATTCGCAATTTCATATAATAATCTTAATTTATAAATAACATTAGACTAATGTAGGAATTAAAAGTCTCAATTTAAAAAAATATATATATATATATATTTTAATGTGTTATCCAGATTAAACTTTCCCATATTTTTGATAAGGATATACAGTCATTTCAATTCAAGTTAGGGCATTGAAGTAAGGCCTCAGCACTCTCTTTGAATAGGTATTCGAATTTATAGCGACATCTGTGTAGAAGGCGAGTCTTGGACCAGAGGATGTTGTTGTTTGTCTCTATCCTGTGCTGAGCCAATCCAGACTTATTGGATGTGTTGTGCAGAATGTATGGTTGATGTTCTTGAATTCTTTTTTTTATAGAGCATCTTGTTTGTCCAAAGTAAGACAGATTGCAGTTACAAGGAACTTGATACACACACACCTGGCAGAGACATAGTTTAGAGTTTCTTTAGAATAGGGGAAATATGTGGATATTTTGTTAATAGGTATATAAGTGGCTGTTTAATCATATTTCTTTAGAATTCTTGAAATTGGTTCTGAAATCCCGGAAATATATGGAATTGAAACTTGACGTAATGATTCTTTGTTGTTCTGGATTGGATTGTAGGAATCAAACAGATATTGTGTACTTTTTTCGGAGAAGCAATTTAATTTCATGTGATGTTTGGTAGTTGAAAGTTCTTTCTGTAATTCATGAGGAGTTGAACGATTAGTTCTAGCTCGTTGGATTAAACATTGGATGATTCCTGTTTTTGATAAGGATGATGAGCAGATTATCTGAGAATATAACTTCCAGTGAAAGTGGGCTTTCTGTAAACTGTTGTTGTTAGAATATCTGAAGGTGAACGGATGAGGAGGATGTCTAAAAAGGATAACTTGTTGTCTGTTTCAATCTCCATGGTAAACTTAATACGAGGATGTAAGGAATTGATTCTGGCTAAAAAGGAAGATAAGGAATCTCCGTTATGAGGCCACACTGAAAAGATGTCGTCTATCTATCTCACCCAAAAGATGGTTGAGGGAATATAGATGAAAACAGGATGTCTTCTAGATGTTCCAAATGAAAGTTGGCTAGAGCAGGTGAAAGTGGATTTCCCATGGCCGTTCCTTCTACTTGGTTGTAGAGTTTGTTTTGACACAAGAAATATCCAGAGTGTATCACGAAATCAAATAATTTTATATCTTATGGGAAGATGTCAGCAAGTAATTGTAAAGTCTCTTTGAGAGGTACATTAGTATATAGAGATTCTACATTGAAGCTCACCATAAGATCAGTAGGTTGTAATGAGATATTTTTTAATTTATTTAGGAAATCCGAAGAGTTTTTCAAAAAAGAGTGTGATTTGCCTATATGTGATTTCAATAATTTTGCTAAACATTTGGCTATGCGATAAGTAGGTGAATCAATACAGTCTACTATAGGACAAAGAGGAATATCTGTCTTGTAGATTTTAGGTAGACCATAAAATCTAGGAAGTCTTGCAAAATGTGTTTTTAACCTTTCTATCATGTCTGCATCCAAACTTATCACATCATCTAGAAGGGAATTTAATTTTTTCAGTTGCCTGTTGATGGGATCATGATCAAGTTCTTGGTATGTTGAGCGATCTCGAAGTAAAGGAGAAATTTTTCTTCTATAGTTTGAAGAATCCATAATTACTGTCACTTTTCCTTTGTCTGCTTTAGTGATAACAAGGTGACTGTTGCTTCTTAAGGAATAGAATTTTACTCTTGTGAGACACTTGTGACATTATAATTAGGAATTATAGACACGTTAACACAAGAATATTTTAATATTTGCCAAATCTGTTCCTTCACCGGGAAAACTTTACCAAAAAATCGGTAAATTAGGTAAACCATCTGTATCTGTAATACGCGGTAAGGTACGAGCGAGGATCTTTTTTCTGAAAAAATGCTGAACAATAAGATTATTCCTAACTTTGCTAAGATAAA